>NC_056522.1:356574542-356596405 GCF_019175285.1 Sceloporus undulatus | reverse complement strand
TGATATCAGCAAGCCTCTGAGGCAAGGCCAATGTAAATTGCTGTGATTTTTACAAACTCATGTGCAGTGAAGAAAAAACCACAGTCCCTTGACCAAGTACTGTACACACTTCTGAGAAGTACACTTGGTGCAAGAATGGTGAAACCACCTTGACATGTTCAATATGCATAGCCATGTTTAACCATTCTAAGTGTTAAACCCAAGGGGTTTGGTTATGGAATAAGCCTCTGAAATATGCAAGAGGCCATGTAAAGTAAAGCCATGTGAAATGCACAAATGTGCTGTTGTGTGTATTTTGGAATGCATGTTGGGGGTGCTTGGCCAGAAAGGGACCGAGGAGGAGAGGGCGGACACATGCCTCCTCCTCCCCGCGGGGCTTCGGTGGAAGCTCCGCTCCTGGTGTGCGGCTCCGCCCCTGGAGGATGGAAGCTCCACCCCCCAGCTTCAGCACCCCGACTTGTCTGAGGGACAGCAACCCGGCCCCCGGCTCAAAAAGGTTGCCTACCCCTGGCATAAACTGTCAAAAGAGGCTGCTTCTGCTGCATCCATTTCCCTACATCCCCCAGCTTGGCCCCACAGCCCTATTTCCCTGGGCAATCCTCCTACTACTCCTTCCCTCACCTCCCTCTGAGCTGCCCTGGCTCCTTCATCCTCCTCCTCCTGCTCCAATATAGGATGCCCTCCATGGCTCCCTTCTTCCCAGGGCTCCCTCCTCCTCCTCCTCCTCCTCCTCCTCCTCCTCCTCCTCCTCCTCCTCCTCCATCTACCATCACTTTCTCCACTCCCCCCACCACCTCCCTCTAACAGGTCTTTGCAACCCAAAAGTCACCCTGACTTCCCCTTTTTGCCTCCTGTCACCCTTTCCTCCAGATTCCCCTTTTTCCTTTGGCTCTTTCCTCCTCCCCCTCCCCTCAGAAGAGGAGAGGGAATGCTCTGACCTCTGGCCGCCCTCTGACCTTAATCCCTCCCTGAATTTGCCCCGATCATGATCAAGGGCAAGTTCATATTTCGTGGAACCCGGGTCTTTTGAGAAAAGACGGATTTTAGCCAGATTCTGGATACCCTGGGGTAAGGGGCATTTCCTTGTGCAAGCCTCGACATAGATTGTGACAGAATCGGACCCAATATGAACTTCACATGGAAGAATTGATTTCAAAACCAGTGTAAAAGGTAATGTGAATGGCCCCCTAGTCTTGCACAAATTTACACTTAAGCTTTCCATGTGCTTCCCCACTTAGAGCTCACACTGAGGCATGGTTACTCTAAAAAAATTAATGACCTTTATGTTCAAGAAATGCCTGTGGAACAAATTCACAGAACAGACCACAAACATTACAAGAAGCTAATTTCTAATGCTCCTCTCTGACAAGCAAGTGAAGTTTCAAAATGCAAATACAAAGTCCACACTGACTGTAATGCACTCTGATTGAAAATATCCCTTGGGGGGAGATTTTAATGATGGCTAAAAAGGCTTGACAGCTTCACGTCATAGTATGTCCACGTTACAAAGCCACAAAGTGACGGTGTTGCTTTCAGAGGGGGCAGAGAATTAATTCAGAGTAGAAAGCATGTAATGGACAAAGCCAAGGACAATGAGGACAATGGCAGAGATCATATATAGTCACCACCATGTTTTTCTAGATGGAGGTACATTTTTGGAGAATTATCATTACTGTCCAGTTCAAATGTAGGCCTGAATCCTATTGATAGACCCATATAGAGTAAAGCCACAGAATCAATTACTGAATGGCAATTCCACACTTTAGCAAGTCCCATAGATTCAAGAGATCTGCTCTAGTTGGGGCTATCAACAGCAGTAGAATTGTCAGCTAATCAGAACTCTGGAGGGTGGCACATTGTCATCACAGCTGCCATTTTAGGTAATCAGAAGTGACAATGCATAGCTTCTGGTTGCTATGGAGGGTGGTTTAATATTTTAAATGTTTTGTTGTTGTTGTTGTTGTTGTTGTTATTGTTGTTGCTGTTGGAAAAATGTTTTGGGATTGAAATTTGGGAGAAGTTGCAAGATCTTTTAGAGAAGTCCAACAAATTGCACTGTCCAGTGGGGTCCAATGAGTTTACAGTCCAATGAGTTGCACTGAAAGGGCATCGTGAAGTCCAACTCCATGATTGACAGAATTCGTGTCACAGTTGCCTGTGATGAGCTACTTGGGTTTGGTTTTTTTACCCAATAATAGGGTGGAATGAAGTCACATTTTGAAAATAACATAATGGCTGACATGCTTAGTGACATATGTAGGTGCAAGTCCAACATGTGCCAGTGTGCTTTTGTTGTTGTTGTTTAGTCATAAAGAGCTCAGAATTCTCTACTTTCCCTGAAATGACCAAAGGCCAACTGAAAACCCATGTTTCTCATACTATCTCCCCTACTCCCCACCCCTAAACAGCCATGTAGCATCCAGTGGAGAACATAGGACAGCTGAGAAGAATGGGGCTATGTACCTATAAGTGCACGGCAATGAAGTCACCAGATTTCATGGAATGGAGCATCAGTACTTAAATGGGTGTCAAACTGAATTATTTCTACAGTCAAGGTGCACCTTTACTAGACCTACAGTAAACCACAATACAAGCGTCATGAGACGTAGCCACATAACAATCTCAACTTATGGTGGGTTACTCTTAAGCACAACAGTGTTTGCTGTAGGCATT
This sequence comes from Sceloporus undulatus, assembly GCF_019175285.1. NCBI lineage: Eukaryota > Metazoa > Chordata > Lepidosauria > Squamata > Phrynosomatidae > Sceloporus > Sceloporus undulatus. The sequence continues at coordinate 356,593,732 of NC_056522.1, read as the reverse complement.
ACCAAGATGTAACATGGAGGTAAAGAGGAGAATTGTATGCATCCCAGTTTAGACAAATTGAAAGTCTTCACAGGAAATCTGCAAGAAAGATATGAAGCACAGGGGACAAATCATATCAGAAGAAGCTGAAGGTATTACATTTCCCTTTTAAAAGATTCAGAAGACTTTTATTGTTTTAATGGCAGTTGCTCAACACTTCATTAGTTCAGAAAATGTTGGTGATGCCAAATTGTTGGCAAGTACATGTTCCGAAGATTTGGACCTGAATCCTATTGTCAGTCCCAATTAGAATAAACTCACTGAATCAATGGATTTACATGAGCATTGACTCACCATCCAGTAACTGATTCAATGGATTTATTTTAGTTGTGACAAGTAGTATCTGGCTATTATTTATTTATTTATTTATTTATTTATTTATTTATTTATTTATGATAGTGCAAGATCTTCAGAAATTGCCACTTTATATAATTCTTGGATTTGGAAACTTTTCTTTCTTTGTTTTGTTTTTTGGTTGTTCATCTACATGACCTTAGAACTTTAATAAAATGTTAGCAAATGCTTTCCATCTTTGAATAGTTATCTGAATGATATAATATGCTGGCCTGTTATGCTGAACATGGAATGGGAAGTTTATAAATTCATGATCCTTACAAAGCTGCCCTATGCCTATAGCAAGTGCCCTGAAAGATAGATAATTGTTATGGAAACAGCTACAGATAAGCCAGTCCATGTCATATACTGGTAACATGGGAAGTTCACAGAACATGAAGGAAAGTACAGGGGCAAGCCCTCAGGACTCATTACGCAAAGCCATTTGTCCAAATAACCAAAATGGAAAATGAGAAGAGAGATATTAAACTCAGCCAGTCCAGAAGCCATGAAGCCCAAGAAAAACATGAGCAACATGTGCACTGAAAGTCATGAATGACTGCAAGCAATGAGGACTCCCAACAGATTCTAGGAGATCTATAAGTGGCTGACTCTAGACACCAGGTGTTTGATTATTCAGAATTCCCTATTTTACAAACGTTGATTCCAACAACACTGTTCCTTCTTTCTCTGCCAGATGTCAAAGGATAGTGCATCTCTTCAGCATACTTCAAGTGCACCTGAGCAGAGAGTCCCTCAGTTGTTTCGGCCCACAGCTTCTCACATTCAAGAAAGAATCTGACATCATGAGCCAGAAATTCCTCACAATCCAATTCCTCTGTGCTGGATTTCTTATTTTCTAGAGGTTGAGATATGAGGAAATCAATCCTAGATGAAGAAAGCCAATAATGGTTCTTACCCTGGTTAGGTACAACTCCCATAAGCTGCTTGTGAGCTAATGTGAGTTGTAGTTCAGCCACCTGGAGGACACAATGTTGGGTCAGGTAGGTGTGCAGGACTGAAGTCTTTATTGTGGAATTATTTAAATACTTCAGCAGAAACTTGCATCTCTGCTAGCATAAGCAAAGAGACTTGCCTGACATACACAAAAATGATCAATGAAATAGTCTTCAGTAGTACTGTATAATTTTTGAAATGAGAGCACTGAATTAATTCATAATAACAATAACACAAAGTATTTATGAATCAATCAAGTTTGAGTGGTAGGAACTGAAAAGGTGTTTATCTGCCTCTTTTAATTGTCTCCCTGGTATTTAAATCAAGAAGTATTCTCAGACAGTGTCAATGAAGAGTTTCCATCCACTGCCAACTTGAGCTTTCAGTTCAGAATGGGATCTCAACAGCTTTTTCTTGCCATTAAGGGATTAGGGCATACTCTTATAAACATATTTATGAAGTAAGAGCAAGAGACTTCATCTTGGCAGCTTGGAATCTCACACCATTCTGTATCTATATTATTTTCAGGATTAGAAGCCATTAATTCCTAAAATTGTGCTCTGGAGCATAAGTGGCAACAGCTGTAGCTCTCTGCTCAGTGTCTTTCCACATGGGTTACTTTCTGCTCAAGATATGCTTGGGTGGCAGCGGGGGGGCAGGGACAGAAGCACCAAGATGGGGTGCTATTTTATAGATAGGGGTTTGGCAAGGGGAAAAAAAGAGGAGTGGGGGTTAAATTATAAAAGTAAAAGTAAAAGGCTGAAATTCACTGTCCATAAAATAAGCCACTTGTATGTGCTAATAAAAGAGCATCTTAGTACAAGTGGTCCCACACTTCCCGTTTCGGTGTAAACCATTCTTATTGCGTGCACAAACTAATAAAATGCCTCTTCTTATTATGTCACTACTGTACATGAAACATTTCATGCATAAAATATTAATCTTACTCGCTGGTCTTCTGAGGGACTAACTGCACTGGCTAAAAAAAAAAAAAAGACAGAGGGATGGTTTCTAAGCCAAGCACCAGAGATGATACACTCAAGATCTTCAGTGGTTTTCCAACAAAAGTAAGAACTTGATCAGGAATGCTTTGGTAGGTGAAGTCAAACATAAATTGATTCTATGAATTCCATTCAAGGCATTTTCCTGAGTCCTTTATCCTGTTCCTTTTGGCAGTTAGGGAAAGTGGACATATTTGGAGCAAGTCAATTCTGGATAGGGCAAATCTCTTCTGGGTAATTCAAATCCAGTCAGAAAAGGTCAGGGCAAGTCTTCCCAAGATAGAAACAGAGGCCTTGGACAGTTCCTACTGGGGCCGGCTGGCTAAGTGATAAAAAAATGTTGCCTCAGCATCATCAGTTGAAGCCATCTGAAGCCTTACAGATTAGACCCCATCTCTATGAAGAAGTCAACTATATTCCTTGCATCCCTACCACCACCGTGTGGGACTTTGGCTTCTGCATGATATAGAACATGGAGGAGCTGCTATGGACCAAACTTCTGAGAGTAATAGTAGTAGGAGAGGGAAAGTAGTCTGACACTCAACCTTCACTAGACTTCACTAAGCTATCTAAATATTTACCAGGTTCTCACACATTATTTCTTTTGCTGCACCTCCTGTTGCTGATTCAATGCCTTTTTCCCACTACTATTTTAATGGATGCTCCTTCATCTCCTGCTCCTCCTATCCCATCTTTTTCCACATCTCAGGGAGCATTTACACTACAGAAATAATACAATTCGACACATGGCGCTCTGTAGATCCATCTTATGGAATCCTGGGATTTGTAGATTTTCAAGGTCTTTAACCTTTTGTTCCAAAGAGTGCTGGTGCCTCACAAAACTACAAATCCAGATGTTGAAGTTACTGCAAGAAAATGGCAATGAAGCATTTTCTGAAGGGGAGTAGTGATTCCCAAATTAATGATTCCTAAATTAATGAGTCCTTTTGACTCCTTTTGCCAACAAAAACTACCAGATGAGGAAGAATGGATTTAGACACAGGTACAAATGTTTATGAAAACTGGGCACCCTTTTCACCTAGCCCTAGGAGTTTCTTCAAGATCCCGTAGAAATATGGGATTTAAAAGAAATTTAATTTAAAAAAAAAAGCACAAATGCAGGAAGTTTATCACACGTAATAGCTGCCAAAGTGAAATAACGCAAAGTTAAACTGTACATAAAATGGAGAAAAGGAGCAGCTTTTTAGTTTCAAAACTTCCCAAAAGTAAAAAGCTGCCCTTTTTCTCTGTTTTATGTTCGCTTTAACTTTGTATTATTTCATATTAACAGTGACGTCGTGTGATAAACCTCCCGCATTTGTGGGTTGTTTCTAATTTAAATCTCTTTTAAATCCCATTTTTCTTCAGGATCTCCCTAGTGTGATAAACTCCTTAGCGTCCAATGTGTGGCTCCTTGTAATTCACAGAAGATAGAATATGTCTGTCTATTAAAACAGAGAGCTCTTGCCCTACAGACATTCTTACACAAGTCTCAGTCTCACCACAATTGTATTATTAAAAGAAAATGGAAAGATACCAGTTTGGGAGGATTCAATTATTGCACATCTTTGCAACAGCACAATGGTGCTTTTTTGATATTGACAGTCCCTTGCACTCTCTTCCACACTCCTCCTTAACCCTGCCTTCCTATGCTATGTCCTTTCATGTTTTATAATTTTTATTTTTAATGCAATCCCAGAATTATCCTAATAATTAAATTCTTTAGAAAAGAAAAATGGGGGAGGAAAGCAGACTACATATTTGCAAATAACAAGTACTGTAGGAAGGTGGGATAGGGAGACAGGGAGAGAGGAGGAGACACTGACATTATATGACTGTTAACATCAGAACTGCTATGGAAGTGACACATCACACCTGTGCAGTAATAAAACAACAGCTTGATTGGGAGCTTATTGAGGGGTTCTTCCCGTCAATGAAAAGGGATGTTCTAACAATGCTTCACAGGCACAGCAGCAACAACATCATGCAATAAGTATTTTCAAAGATGATATTCTCTAATTTGATTGTGGTTTAAAAGCCTTGCATGGTAATGTCCTCAGTCTGAAGATTTCATGGAGGTGTACATTCAGATCAAGTTGCTGAGTATGTTTCTGGTTATGTGATATCAAATCTGGGGAAATATTTTTGGACTGCAATCCCCAGAACCCTCCAGGTAATAGTAGCCTTTCCAAGTTCTGGTCTAAATGCTGGCATGTCCACAATATGGCAATGTAGCAATGCATTCTCAATCACTTAATCTACTAGTTAATGTCTTTCCCATCTATCAATGCTTTGAAGGGTCTGAAGAGCATAAATATTGGTTTTGGCTGCGTTATGTGAAGTCTGCATGGTGACTTTGGCAACACTGACTTGCCAGACATGTGCTGAAATTAAGCTCCTATCAGCTAAAGCATCCATAGCGATGCCTGTTTAAAAACAGCCACTTACACATGAGATTTCTTCTGTGTTTGGGTAAGAACAATGTCCAATTACAGGCTTTTCTTTGGAAATAAATTAGAACTTCAATGGGGTATCAACTAATTATCTCCTAAGGAAAAAAAATCCCTTTAATTTTATGTTAATAGAGCTAAAGGAATATTTAGCTGTGTCATTTATGTATGCAATGATTCTATAAGCCTCACAACATCGAAGTGCTAAAAGGGTTTAAACTGGGAGCTGTAGCCCACACAGTGACCTTGCCACCTTTTCCCAGGTGGCAAGATGTATGAGAAATTGGCAGTACCATAACACAAGATTTAATTAAACTTCATCATGGAATTCTAAAAGCCATAGTAACCAGCCAAGCCACACAAGTACAGTTCTCTTAAAAGATTTTAATCAGATATTCGGCAAGACCCTGTATATTAGTAGATCTTGCAAAACTGGCAAATGCTGTTGCTGTCATCCTGGAAGAATTAGAACAGAGGTAGGCAGAAATTAAAGGGAGTTAGATAAGTAATGCTAAGTGCCATAGTCAGGCATGCTGGAAGCCATTGCTTCCCTGTTACTGTGTAGTCTAGTTGTTTTTCAAATTTTGTTAATTGTCAATTATGTTTGGCTTTTCCTTGTATATTTTTTAGATGCAGAAAACTTAGTGCATATTTGTATTTTTGTTTGATTGTTTCAATTAAAATATTTCACCAAAAATATAGAGATAAGCAAATTCCAGTGTGCTGTAGTAGTTTGAGCACTGCTTTGAGTCTGGAAATCAGGGTGTGATTCCCCAATCATCTATAGGAACTCACTGGGTGACCTTGGGCAAATCACTCACTCTCAGCCCCAGAGAAACCCATGACAGGGGTCCAAAACACACTGCAGAAATAATCCAGTTTGAGACTGCTTTAACTGCCCTGGCTCAATGCTAGGGAATTCAGGGAACTGTAGTTTTGTGAGACATTTAGCTTTCTCTGTTAGAGAACTCTGGTACCACAGTCTACTACAATTCTCAGGATTCCCTAGCACTGAACCAGGGGAGTCTCAAACTGGATTATTTTTGCAGTGTGTTTCAGACAAGGTTCTCCTTACAGTCACCATAAGTCAGAAACCACTTGAAGGCACACAACAACACAAGGTAACATCAGTCCAAAGGACCTGCTGCTAAGGTTGGTGCCATGTGACAAATTCAGCTGTGGGAGTGTGTTCCAGTGTCAAACAGCTCTTACTGATCGAAATAGAGTCAGGCCACTGAATGGAACTGTTCAACAACATGTGCACAGCAACAAGGAGAAGTGTGATGATAATTAATGCATAGAAATAGAATGTGACAAAACAAAGGAAGAACAAGAACCCCTTCCACAAGATCCAAGAAATCACAGGGAAATTTGAAACAAGAGTGGGGATATTCTAAAACCAGCAGGAGAACACATTACATGACCAAAAAGATATTTAAAATGCTGGAAATAATACAAGGAAGAACTATTTTAAATAAATTAAAAGTTAATAGATTCACTCAAGAAAGAACCATATGAAGAAATACCACCAGTTTTAGAAAATGAAGTGGCAACTTCACGCAGTGCACTTGGGAGAAATCTAGTACTAGTAACAGATGGCATACCAATAGATCTGCTTCACTCTACAGAGTCAAAATCTACTCTAGTTCTAACTAAAATCTATCAACAAATATGGGGGGGGGGGGGGGGAGGGATTGGAAAAGCTCAATATGCATTCCAGTCCCCAAGAAGGGGAATGTCAGGGAATGCAGTGATCACAAAACTATTGCATTACTTTCCCATGCAAGCAAAATGATGCACAAAATTCTCTGTACCAAAGACTTTTACCATGCATGGAGCAAAAAATGCCAGATCTTCAAGTTCAGTTCAGGAAAGCAAGAGGCACTAGGGCTCATACTGCAAACATATACCAGATAATGGAAAACATCCAAGGGTTGCCGTGTTGGCCATATAGCAAATCCAATCAAAAATCCACCAAACAGTGGCCTGATCTAGATGGGCCTTTGCTCCGCCCCCAGTATGTACTAGGGGTTGGCCAAGGACGCAGCGTCCATTCCAGCCTCACCACTAGCATGTGACGGGGGCATAAAAATGGCAGTGCCCTATACACATGGGCGCCGCCATTTTGATGTGACGGACGCTTAGCGTCCGCACGTCCTGACGCGGTTGTGACGACACAAGTACACCATTGGCGCCTTGCAGCATCACAACAGCGTGAGGGAGCCACGCAGTTTGTCCGCTGCGGCTCCCTCACACAGCAAACTAGGGCGGTGGCAACCACCCTTTTGGGAGGTCTGTATCCCGCCAGTGATACCTTTATTAACCAAAATGCACAATATACATGTTGCATGCTTTTGAAGCTTTACTGTCTTCTTCATCAGGCAAGGTGTTACAAGCCAAACAGGAGGAAAAAATGAAGTTGTTAATCAAAGGCCTGCATTTTGCTGTTTCTCTTCTTAGTTAAGATGGTATGGAGGGGCATATCTTGCAGGCTAGCACCCCCTCCTTATGGCCATGTGGCAAGTGGGAGTTCTCAAAGTCCAGGCAATTTAACATCAATTTGCAACTCAAAAAAGATACTTCCTTTGCAATCCAATATGTCTCCATCCTGAGTGAGGCCACAGCCCCTTTTGTAGGTGGAGGACACTGGATTTCTCAAGAAGCCTTCATGCTTTTGCATCATGAAAACTTTAGATTGTGTTAAGGTAAAACTTGTCAATCCAATACAAATTTAAGAAGAAAAAATGTTTTACCTTTGTTAGAGATCAAAACCTCAATTAGGAAGGTCCCAGTCCAATGTCTTGGCCATTTTATCATATTTGCTTTCTGGTTCCCAGCTAGCAACATACTATATCCCAATAACTCCCTCTACTATTCATATGGGTATCTACTCATCTTGGCTTTAGGCAATATCTTTCCTCCCATCTTTGCTTCCCAGCCATAGTTAAAACAACACTTGCCACTCTACCACTACACCCAAAAGCTTTGCATTTCTGTTACTATTCTACACACACAACCATCTCATTCATTGATATAAATGTCTGCCCATAGGCACTTCACTCAATGCATCTGATGAAGTAGGCTAAGGCTGCATCTGCACTGCAGAATTAATGCAGTTTGGCACCACTTCAGCTTCTATGGCTCAATGCCAGGGAATCCTAGGATGTGTAGTTTGTTGTAGCATCAGAGGTCTCTGACAGAGAAGGCAAAATATCTCACAAAACTACAGGTCCCAGAATTTCATAACACACCATGGCTGTTAACATGTCAAACTGAATTATTTCTGCACTGAAGATGCAGCCTCCATCTATGAAAGCTTATGTCCCAAACGTCTTTCTCATTTAGTCTCAAAAATGCAACAATATTCCTTTGCATACCAGTCAAGACTAACATGGCTATGTCTTTGAATTATCATTTATTAATTAGTTAATAGAATCAGTGTGTTGCAGCAGTTTGAATGTTAGACTAGGATTTTGGAGACCAGGGACCTAATCCCCAATGAGCCATGAAACCCACCAGGTGATCTTGGGCAAGTCACACTCTCTCAGCTTCAGAGAATAGCAAAGGCAAACCCCCTCTGAAGAAATTTGCCAAGAAAACCCCGTAACAGGGTCGCCCTAGGGTTGCCATAAGTCAAAAATGATCTGAATGTAAAACAACAACAAGAACAACATTTTCAACCTATAATTCCTCCAATTAACTCAAGTCTCTGTTCTTATCCACTTGATCCTTCCAACATACCTGTAAAGTAGGTTAAACTGGTCCTAATACCACCTAACATAACTTGCCCAATGTGACCAACTGAGTTTTATAGCTGAGTGGGCACTCAGATGTGTAAATTTGCAACACTTCCTGTTTTGGAGGCAGGTGTCCCACTTTTCAGAAAGCATCAAACTAACCCTCTCTTTTGTTTCATTCTTTAAAATTGGGGCCATTTGGCATGAAAGATGCAGCAACACACCCAGTTCTTACACTGGAACAAAAGGGTCCCTATCCCTTTGGATATGGTAGGTATTTTGGGGAGATAAGATTTCTCATCATTTACCCTACTCTTTATGATGCAAATTTGCTCTCATATTCTTCTTCTTATTATTATTATTATTATTATTCTTGTTATTTGTATTCAGGTGTCTAAGAGGCCATTTTTCATTTTGCAATGGAGTTTCATTTAATAAATGTCCCCCTATTAATCCCAGTGCTCTATCAGGAGAATTTAAGCTTGTTCCACTTCTTTGATTGCTTTTTAAGGATTATAGGAAACTTCATTGTCCTCCACTGTAGTGTGAATAAGTACATTTAAATGATAGGTAGGTACCAGCAAGAAATCTATCGATAGCCCTTAGATAGATATGCAGAGTATATATGCATTTATATAGCTTACAAAAAAGACAGAGAAAGGGAGAGAGAGACTTCTCTATGCCATATGAGGGGAGGGGAGGAGAAGAAATCAAATCAAGGCACGGAGAAACTGAAAAATACTACATGTATCATTCACCTGATTTCAATTGTGCCTCCCTTTGAACCTCGGCCAAATCATTTTGTACATTAAAAATTGGTCAGGGATGATAAGATTCCATTTTCATGGTTGGTAATGCAGAACCGGTGAAAGAATACAATTACAGACCCCTGAGTAAACTCTGCGAATGTCAACTTGATGTAAATGATCAAGTGTCGACAAAGGGGCTGGCTGGTAGAATGGGAGGGGGTGACAGTCTGAAGCTGGGCTGGGGGGGCAGCGAAGGCAAGGAGAGACAAGGGAGGAATCTGCTTCCTCCTCACAGGCCTCTAGTGTACTGGGGTAGGTACTTACCTCTGGGTTCTGGATCAGTGGTTTGGAACCCATCACAGGCAAGGTGCCAACCATTCCTTGCCACTCCTAAAAGTTGTGCTGAAATTCTGACCAAGGAACAGTATATGCCAGTTGCCTTGTCTTGATGGCTGCCTTGTCCTGTATTTGTCTGTCAGTCAATGGGAGAGATAGATATGGGGCGGGGGAGAGCTTGGAAACATCATTTTTGTGGACTACTGTTCTGAGCATGTCCCATGCTGCAGCTGGCTGCTGGATGGATTCTAGGAGCTGTAGTCCAAAAAGTAAATTTCCCAGCTCTGGGCAATTTTTTTTTTTAAAGGCACAAAACAGAGCAGATATTTTGCTCATCTCTGTATTGCCTTTTGAGGAAACTATATAAATATTAGATTCAGAGTTTACACATTGCAATTTCAATGTATCATATATGTAGTATCTAAACCACATTGATCTTCCTTCCTTGACCTGCTCATCCCAGCACTACCTAACCAGTTATTAAGGACGGCTAAATGTAACTGGTTTGTTTTACTTGTATTTTACAGCAAACTTCTAAATCTATTTAGAAGTGTTTACAAGTTTAGACGTGACCTTCTAAATCTGTTATGTTGAGACAGATTATTTTTATTTATTTATTTAAAAACACTAATTGTTCACCAGTGTGGTGCAGTGGTTTGAGTGTTGGACTATGTCTCTGGCGTCCAGGGTTCGATTCCCCATTTGCCCATGTAAATTCCATTGGGTGACCTTTGGCAAGTCACACTCTTTCAGCTTCTGGGGAAGGCAACAGCAACAAATCTGAGCAAATCTTTCAAAGGAAAGCCCATGGATGAGTCACTTTAGAGTCAATAAGTCAGAAACAACTTGAAGGCACACAGCAGCATAATACCAACAATACCAATTAAAAACTTAACAATTAAAGGCATGTTTACCACAGAAAACCAGCCCCACTTAACATTAAAATACTAAACCAGGGGTCAGCAACCTCCAGCCTGCGGGCCAGATGTGGCCCACGGAGGCCTTTCGGCCAGCCCCTGCCCGCCCCTGCCGCCGCCGCAATTGCGGCTTTTCACTGCTCCCAGGTGCCGCCATTTCATTTCTCAAAATGGCGACGAAGTCTCATGCGACCTTCCCCATGGTTGCGCAAGACTTCACTGCCATTTTGGAAAAAAATGGTGGCGGCCTAGAGGCGAAGTCTCGTGTGACCACAAGAAAGGTTGCGTGAGACTTTGCTGCCATTGGCGGCAACCTCTGGGAGGCCTGCTGCAGCCGCTGGAGCCCTCGAACAGGGCTCCGACAGCGGCAGCGGGCCTCTGGGAGGCCCATTGCCTTCGCTGGGGCCCTTCAAGAGGGCTCCGGCAGTGGCAGCGGCCCTCTGGGAGGCCCGATGCTGTTGCTGGGGCCCTTTCCCGGCCTCTGACAGGGCCTGGGGCCCCGTCAGGGGCTGGCAAAGAGGAGGAGGCCTGGCCCCCGGAGGGTGGAAGCTCCGCCCCAGCATGCAGCTCCGCCCCCAGAGGGTGGAAGCTCCACTCCCGACACGCGGCCCCGCCCCCGGAGGGTGGAAGTTCCACTCCCTGGCTACGGCCCCCCAGTTGTCTGAGGGACAGCAACCCGGCCCCCAGCTCAAAAAGGTTGCCTACCCCTGTACTAAACCTACAGTGAACAATTAAACTGCAATGAACAGAATGTCAACAGCAGCCTTGTGGTCTTGAAAACAGACAAAGGGGCTGTGCAGAAAGCCCCAAAGGGGCAGCCTCCAGCCACCCCTTTTACAGCCAGATCATAGTCGCAACAACCACATGCTGCAGCCCCAATCTGGCCTTCCCAGGGCACAAAAAGGAGCCACAAAAAGCGGTTCCTTTTTGCATCTGGAAAGGGCATGATAGCTGTAGAGCCATAGCTTTATGGCGCTCCTTCGCACTGCATCATGCAGATGCAGAGCCAGAGGAGCACTGTGATGCCATGCACCATGCGGTGCAGCACATGGTGTCACGCTGCTCTGGGGGCAGAGCTGGACCATGCATCATATGGATGCCTCAACTCTGCCCCCAACCTGCACAGGGCCCAAGGAGACTATCACAGGGAATTAAAAAGGCATTTTCCTGGGAAGGTTGCTCAATCTCAATGAAGACTTTCACACACATCGCAATCTGAGTAATCCCATGAATGGTTTGTTGCTGGAGCATTCCTGGTTCTTCCCGGGATAAATCCTCTCAGATCGCGATGTCATCTGAAAATCTTCACCATGATCGCTCGACTTTCCCAGGAAAATGTCTTTTTATTCCCTTGATTTTCCTTGTGTTGTAGTTTCCTAAGAATTAAAAAAATATGTTTGAGTTACAGATAATCTGTAAATACCTCAGGATCTACAGGTATGGTTAAATACTTATTGCTGTTGTAGCTGCTTCTACTCTGACATTGTTTTGGATGGCAACAAGGAAAAGACACAAAGAATTGAACCAGAAGCAGATTCATCATGTCTGCTCCCAAAGCCAGAGCCGAAAGTATTTTGCTCTCTGAAGTAGCTGTAATTTCATAGAGACATAGAACCATAGAGTTGGAAGATACCACAAAGGCTATGTAATCCAGCCCCTTGCCTGCAGGAATACACAACAAAAGCATCTGCAAAAGATAGTCATCCAGGCTCTGTTTTAAAAACCCCAAAGACAGAGAGACCACTACCCTATGAGGCAGTCTATTCCCCTGTCAAAACAGTTCATACAATACAAATGTTCTTCCTAATGTTTAGGTAATTTGTAATTTACTTTTTACTTTTACAAATTACTTTCTACTTGTACAAGTTACTTTTCTTGTCATTTGAATTCACTGGGTTGCATTCTAATCTCTGCAGCAGCAGAAAACAAGATCACTCTATCTTCTACACCAGTGCTTCTAAAGGACTGGGGGACCAGCACTTGGAGGGAGGACCAGCAGTTATTGTTTTCCAGTGTGACAGAAATTGGCACTGGTATTTTCCCCACTAAATGCAATTATTTCTTTCTTTCCTGAAAACATACCAGCAGCCAGTGGCTCAGGGACTAGCACTGATCCAGGGGCTGCCATTTTGAGGATAGCAATAGCAATAACAAGTAGATTTCTATACCACTTATCAGTGCACTTAAGCATCCCCTAAGCGGTTTACAAATTGTAAGCTAATTGCCCCCAACAATCTGGGTACTCATTTTAGCGACCTCGGAAGCCTGAGTCGAGCTTGAGCCCGTTCGCTGGTATTGAACTTGCAGTCTTATGGTTTTGGGTGAGTGGCTGCAGTACAGGCATTTAACCACTGCTATGATGAGAAGCATCATTCTACATGACATCCCTTCAGGTATTGAAATATAGGTATTACATTGGGCTTGACTACGCTAGCACAAATAATCCGGGCACAAATCAGATTCTTTTGCCCTGGAGCTGCCGAAAATCCAACCCATCTGTGCCACATGTGCCAGAGCAAAAGTGATCCTGTGCCATTTTCCTGTCTACATCTTGCCCCAGGCTAAAGCCAATTCAGCACTGCTATGCCATCCTGTTCTCCACAGGGCTGCCACTGATGTCATCCCAATCAAACACCTCCCAGGTTCCCTGCTACCAATACATCCCTTGCCCTGGCATCAGATCTGACACATCCCTTGCCCTGGGATCTCCCCTCATCACTAATCACATCATGTCTGGATGCCTTGTTCTGATGTAAAGCAAGCAATGTGTCCATGGTGGGACTCTGCTGGGGGGGGGGTTGCTTGCCCAGGAAAGAGTAAGCAGTGGAGGACCCAAGGAGAAAGGAATTTCATTTTATTTTTTACAACTTAGAATAGGTGGCAAGTAGCATTGGGCCTTTTTTCAAAAATGATGGTAGTGCTTGCCACCCATACAAATCCAGCCCGATCCAGATATCCACACACCAGAAACTCCAGATTTTCCAGGAAAATCCAGAACAACCTTAATAAATCTAGTTTAAAGCTCAAAAGCAATGTTTTCACTCTGGAAAGAGTTGTACGTCATGTGGTCAGATTGAGGTGGCAGGTTGGCTGGGATGACAGCAGTGGCAGCCTTGGGGAAAAGAGGATGGTGTAGCCGTCCTGATTTGGCTTTGGCCTGAGGTGGCAACAGGGTAGAGTCAGGAGTTTTGGTCAGTATAGACAAGCAAGTAATCTCTAATTCTTCTCTTCTCCAAAGTAAACCTACTGAGCTCCCTAAATTGTTCCTGACAGGGCTCAGTTGTAGACCTTTTCCCATCTTCTTTGAACACATTCCAGAGTTTTTTCAATAGACCTTTGTTCTAAGTTGCCTTGCAAAACCTGAGGTTGGAGCAGGGCCTGTGTAGTTACCATTGCATGATGCCTAAAGGGAAGCAGCTGAGATATACAGTTGGCCCTCTATATCCATAGATTCTTTATCCACAGATTCAACCTTGAAAAAAGCTTGAAAATATTCAAAAAATATACAAATTCCAAAAAGCAAACCTTGATTTTTCCATTTTATATAAGGGACAGTGCATTATTGTATATAATGCAACTTGAGCATCCATGGATTTTGGTATGCATTGGAGATCCTGGAATCAAACCCAGGGGATACAAAGGGACCACTGTATACAACTGTGAAAGGAAAGAGACTTTCGTTTTGTACCCTGCAATTTCACCATCCATCCTAATGGCTGTTATCTCAAGTAGTGCTAACACTAATAAGAAGGCAGAAGAGAAGAAAGAAAAGGAGTAGAAGCAGGAGAAGAAACTGATGGAAGGATGGCAACTTAATAGGATAGCACCTGTTTTGCACTGCAAAAGATCCCAGCTTCAGTCTCTGTCAGATCCAAGTAGGATGGGAAACATTTCTGCATGAGACTCTAGAAAGCCACTGCCAGTCAGTGTTGACATTACTAGACTAGATGGAATAATGGTCTGGTTGGAAACAGCTTCTGAGAAGGAAAGGAAGCAAATACATCTTTAATTATGGGACACTGATAGTTTTGTTTTGTTGACATATTTAATGTTGCTTTTGATATTACATTTATATGTTTTACCTTGCATTCAGTTTTAAAAAAGAAATTGTTCATTCAAAGCTGCCCAGAGAATTTCATGCTATGCCGTGGCATTCAAATGCCATCCATTTTAAAGTTTTCAGGATGGAGTGATTACATCTCTCTGCATTTTTTCCTGAAGTAAAATTCTAAAGAGATCTGGAAAAGGTTTGGGAATCATGCTGGACTGAAACTAGGGATGTAATTCTTCACTAATTTTGTGCTCAAAAGAAATAACGAGTAATTTTGAGTAATTTTCTTTCTGCTATGAGAAAAACTTTGAAACCAGTACAGTTTTAAAATATTATGTGCAGCAAATTTTGTTTATCTACATAGAAATATAACATGCAACTTTAAAATTATATATTTTGTTTATTTTTGCAAAATAATCCCCCAAGCGTGAAGATTCTCATCAGTCCAGAATTTTTCTCAACAGCATTGAGAAAATATGTTTTCTGGGAAATATGTTTTTCAAACATTTTTTTAATATTGGGGGGGGGGGGGTAGAATCCATCCCTAATGGCCACAGTAGGACTGTTGGGACTTTCAGTTCAACCAGTGGCATCACTAGGGTTGGCATCACCTGGTGCAGTAATTCATGGTGCTACCTTCCCACTGATCTCTTTCTACATGATACCATACAGAATCCTTAGGAATGTTTTTTGTACTGATGTTACTCATAAAATGTAAATCCCATATTTCACTGAATGTAATGGCAATAGCTGTGACATAAACAACTAGCAAAATTAAAATTATGCCTTCAAATTGCAATATCATATACACAGCCTAAATGTATTTACATGTACATAGTTTCATGTGGTTAAAGTGAACATTTGGTATCATGTGGTGTTTTAAAAAAAATTAAAATAAAAAAGAATTAATTTGTTTAAAAAATTTAAAAAAATCAATTTTTAAAAAAAACATGGGGCTCTGTCTTCCCACTGAGCCTCATCCCACTCACATCATCTCTTCAGTGTTTTAAAGGGATGCAGGCAAAGGCAACAGCCCATTTCTTTGGGGAGCAGTGGTGTCACTGTGCTTAGGGTGTCACCTAGTGCAAACAGCACCCTCAACACCCCCTAATGACACCCATGAGTCTAACACTACCTGGAATGCATGATTCCTACCCCTGTTCTAGAAGCTGCTGGTGAGATATCTGTCAAAAATTATCTAGAAAATAATACACAAATACACACATGCACAATTGTTAACATCAGCAAAACTTCTCAGGTTGTTTTTTGCACCATCTCCGGGAGAGTGCAAGGCTCTGGAGAACACATATTATCTATACAAAATGTTCCAGGTTCAACACTTCACATTTGAAGCCATGACCCACCCAATATATTTTGCCAGCTGAGTCTGAACAGCACCCATTATCCACTTGACAAGATATATATTACTGAAAATTATTTTGGTACAAGAGGCAGAAAATCTCACAGACTGCTCTCCCTCTAACCCTAGCAAACAAAGGCTTCATCTCCATAGCAGAAATAATTCAGTGTGGCACCACTATAACTGCCTTGGCTGAATGCTATGAAACCTAGGGATTTGTAGTTCATTGTGGCATCTGAGCTCACTCACAGAGAAGTCAAAATAACCCACAAAACTACAAATCCCCAAATTCCGTAGCACTGAGCCATGGCAGTTAAAGTACTGTCAAATGGCATTACGGTATTTCTGCAGTGCAGATGTGCCCTTGTGGCAACAAAAACCAACTTCCATAACTAATAGTTTCCTTTTCTTTTCTGACAAACAAAATCTCCTATATGAGGAACCTACTGCATCCTGCCAAACAGTAGGTCCAGCAGTGAAACTCGGAAAGACCTTTGCTTGTGGCCTTGACATCTGAGTACATCAAGTATACCACCTTCGGACAGAATATCCAAGTCTTCAGACAGAGAGATGAACTCCTTTTTGGCTATCCTTTGCAAAGCTCATTAGATTTGGATTTATCTCAGGAGATACCCAAAGGCAACAGAAATCCAGATGGACAAGACCATATGAAGTCCATGCCTGTCTTTGTACGCTTTCAGGAGAGTACTGAGGACTGTAAGGACTTCTATATACTTCCAAGGCTGCGGTCCAAGTGAAGGCTCTGTTTAGATATTGCTGTTGTTGTTGCTGTTCATATCTTTCATGACCATTCTTATTTAACACCATTGAAGCCCATCCATGTGGAGGCTCTCCCTGCAATTAAAAATGCTGTGAAAATTCAGGGTTCTGCATTGTGGAGAGACGAACATGCGTGAAACAGTGTCTATGCTGGCTGGGGATCTGTGGAGTTGCCATCCAGAAAAGTAACATATCCAAGCTCTGAGCTGGAGCCAGACAGTAGTTTAAGAAAATGTGTTTGTTTGTTAGGCTAATTATGCTGCCTTTTCATTAATACATCTGGAAAATTTTAAAATTAAAAATGGGGGAGGGTATAATTAACAAAGATTATTATTAACAATTAGTAATAGAGAGGGAGTAACAAGCAGTCTATAATACAATGATAGAGTAAATCTGGAAGTGATTTACTTCTCCTGGTATCTACATCTTTGGATCCACCATTGACTCTGATCAAACAGGTTTTGCAGGTTTTCAAAAACAATACAAAAAATCCTGCACAACATATTTGCCAGAAATGAAAGTGGGATGAAAAGAAATCCCAATATAGTAGTGACCCTTCTTGCAAACCATCTATTGCTCTGAACAATTCCAACACTGAGCTAAGCAAAACCTCTTCTCTCCTCCAGCAGAAATCAAGATGTGGCTCCTTTCACCACCTTAAATCACTGGAAAACACTGCCTCCTAGTGGCAAACTCCATGCTAGAAGCTGAATACCTTTTGATCCCCACCACCATCACCAAGTGACCCCCTTTTCCCACACTTACTGAAAAAATCCAAACTCCATATGTTAGAGGGATATTTATTAATTTTCCTGGGTCAAGGAATTAAAGTGAACTTAAGGGAATGGGGTCAGAGGAGAGCTCAAAGTGGAAATAATTTCCCTCATTTATTTTAAGACTTATCTTCCAAACTAAATAAAGCAGTTATCAACTTCAGTGGTTCTTTACATGCCACCTTCCTTTTCCCCCCATTTCCCAACATGTTTCATCTGTTCGTGCCACATCAATTATTGAAACATCATTGTATATATCAATCCCCTTGTGACATGGAGAGAGTTTGTTTTCATACATTACCCTCCAGACACACACATGCATATGCACTCCCCCCCACCACCTTGAAAGCAACATCTTTCTCTTCATCAGGTTTATTTGTCTTTGGAATTTTCTCATGGCTCATTTTTAAGTTAGGGAAAAACAAGAAGTAACAGTCATTCTCGCTTGCTGGAGAATAAAAATGGTATCGTGGGCTGATAAAGATAGGGTGGCAAATTACAACGTTCCTCCAAAATCTACTGCTGGAGGCTAGGAAACAATAGGCTTCCAAAAAAAACTTTATTTAAAAAGATAGGGTGGCACTCCAAGACAATAGATAACTAAAGTTAGTCAGCATACTTGAGTCTAGTCCCTGATCTTTCCCTTCCCAACTTTAACAAGAATATATAACTGTTTGTTTATACAGCTTCTTCCTGGATGGCTGTAGAGAACATACTGCTGTGCAGGGAAAAGGAAGAAAAGCCCAGCAACCCATGGTGCTAATATATCTAGGGACTAGTTTATCTCTTACATAAAAATACACCATAAGCAGACAGCCTGCTTCTTGTTTAGTGTTCTGTTCTTTTCATCCACTCATGAAAGCATCAGTCCTTGAACTAGAGCATCATTGAAAAAGCAGACACTTTAAAAGCATAGTTTCCATGCTCCAGGGGTGTAGCTATGGGCGGGACAAAAAGAGGGCATTGCCCCCGCATACATATATGCCTTCCCCCATGAATTTTTCTTTCAGACCCTACTGGACTATGACTTTGGAGACCAGGATTCGATTTCCAGTTCGACCATAAAAACCACTGGGTGGCAAACCTCTCCTAAACAAATCTTGCCAACAAAACTCCATGATAGGTTCGCCTTGGGGTCTCCATAAGTTGGAAATGACTTGAAGGCACAAAACAACAACAAACCCCAAGATTTTAGCATTGGAGTAAGTTGAAACTTAAGTTATGCAAAGAAAAGTCACATCAAGCAAAGTTACCAAGGGAATGCAGATACAGCAAATGGAAGGGATCCAGGTGTGAACAGTGTCCAATGTCTCACTCTCAGAAATGCCAGAAATTTGGGGACTGAAGGAAAAAATCCTCTGGGGGAAGAATTTGAGGGGCAATGCCCTCATTCCCCACCCCATAGCTACATTTGTGATATGCTCTCCCTTTTCTATATCTATTTTAAATCCTAGATATGGGGGGGGGGGGAGCAGAGAGACCTAGAATTCCCCTAATCCTTTGAGTGGACAGATTGGTCCTCTTTCCCACATTAATGCTCAAGCTACTACTCAAGCTAGTAGTAGTAGTAGCCATAGTAATACACCTCTATGATAGGTTCGCCTTAGGGTCTCCATAAGTTAAAAAAAAATATTTGAAGGCTCATAACAACAACAGCATTATTATTATTATTATTATTATTATTATTATTATTATTATTATTATTAT
>NC_056522.1:356526509-356574532 GCF_019175285.1 Sceloporus undulatus | reverse complement strand
CCTTTATTTATGAAGCACTGTAAATTTACACAGCGCTGTACATGCAATCTTTTTAGTTAGACGGTTCCCTGCCCTCGGGCTTACAATCTAAAAAGACATGACACAGAAGGAGAAGGGAGTGGTGGAGGGAAAGGGTAAGAGGTCCAGCAGTTCCTCTCTACCTCCGAGGCCTGAACCAAGGCAGATGGACTGGAGGGAGGGCTTGGCTTCATAATGGATGGTTAATCTTCTTCCAGGGAAAATACATACTCTCAAGTAGGATAATACATATACAGTACATAGCAATACAGGAAATGGTTTGATAAACAGGCACCAAAAGAACATCAAATAGTAAGTGACAATTATGCAATGCCTGGGAAGGCTTCTCTGAACAGGATGGTTTTCAACTCCGTTTTGAAGCTGGTTAAAGAAGTGATGGCTCTTGCTCGTGGGGGAAGAAGGTTCCAGGAGTGAGGGGCAGCGAGTGAAAAGGGGCGAATCCGGGATGGGGCAGAGGAAATCCTGGGCTGAGACAGCAGACCTTGACTACCAGAATGGAGGGCCTGAGTGGGAAGGTGAGGAGAAAGAAGGTCTGATAAGTAAGGAGGGGCCAGACTATGGAGGGCTTTAAATGTTGACAGCAGGAGCTTATACTGAATATGGAAAGGGAGGGGGAGTCAGTGAAGGGATGCCAAGACAGGAGAGATATGGTTAGAGCGCTGGGCAGTAGTGATAATGCATGCAGCTGAATGCTGGACAGAGATTAAAGGATGGAAGTGAGAAAGAGGAAGCCCAGCCAGGAGGACGTTACAGTAATCAAGTCGTGAGACCATCAGGATCTTGGCAGTGCAGGCGGAGAGATAAGGTCAGATTTTGGCAATATTGTACAAAAAGAATCTACAAGCCTTGGCTGTGGTCTGGATCTGAGGGATACACGACAGTAGTAGTAGTAGTAATAGTTCACTTGTTCACTATTCACGATACTGTTCAGTACTTCTATTATTTACTCTATTATTGAATTTCTTGTTCTATGAGTGAATTACCATTTTTAAATTGAGCAGTTGTTAAAGAATCCAGGCTTGTGGCATTATGAAATAAGAAAGTGTAAAAAAAATAAACTTTCCTGAAAAGCAGGCAACATATCCCAACCAACTTGAACCATCACCACAACCTCATATACACAACACCCATCCCAACTCTTGAAAATGTCTTCCATTTGGCAGGCAGGTTTTTATTTTGGACTAGTTCCCCCCCACTCAGATAATAATACAGTTGTCAATGCCAGTTGGTGGGTTTCATATCAGTCAGATCTTTTCTGAGTGCTTAACATCAACTTTAAAGTACTATCAGGGTGCTCATTTGAGCTCCTTTACAGTTACAACTGGAACATAGTAGATTCTCCATCCCACTGACAGTGAATCCACCAGTTGCCAATGGATTAAAGTACTCCTGCTGGGTGCAAGTACTGTAGTTAATTTCTTTTCTTCCTATTATTTTGGGGGTCGAGTTCATCACCTTTCCTTTAAAATTCAGACAAAAACTCAGAGTGGATTCACTACCTGAAATGATATGAAAAACCCCAGGTGCTGTTGTTGTATGCCTTCCAGTCATTTCCAACTTCTGGGAACCCTCAGATGAACCTATCGCAGGAGTGTCTTGGTACCATTTATTTAGAGGGCCTTTGCCTTTGCCTTCCTCTGAGGTTGAGAGAATGTGGCTTGCCCAAGATCACCCAGTAGCTTTCCATGGAGGAGCAGGAATTTGAACCCTGGTCTCCCAGAGTCCTAGTCCAACACTCAGATTACTACACCATGTTAATTCCAAGTGCTACAGGGTTTCTAATTTGTAGTGGACTCAAAAATAGGATGTTGAGGTAGTGAACATAGAGAAGTGCATAAATACCACAAGCCACAGTCCTCAGCAGAATTGGAAAAGTTCCTTTTTAAACAGCAGTCTTTGGTATCTTACAGCCAGTGTGCATATTATGTACACATACATATGCAAGCCCCTCTCAGGCTTGATATAAACAACTGTTGTGGGACTCACCCATAATTCCCTATAAGCTTGAGTTTCTAAGGCATAGACCTCTCCTTGGTTTGCTGCAAGCCTCCAAACTTTGGTGATGTCCTTCATCTTTAAAACACTGACACACACTGCAGCACGGCTATTCCAGGGGGTCTTGGACATGATCAAGTGTCCCATAGTAAAATTTGGAAAATGTACTTGCAAAAGGAACTATAAGGCCCAAAGGTCCACAGCAAGATGGCCTCTGGCCAAAATTAACTTTAACACACTATTCTAAAGGTACCTGGTCTACCCACTTTCTTTTTCCATTGTTATCAGTCACATAATACCTCTGTTAAGCAGACACACTTTTTCTGGTGTCCACCTACAAAACTGGAATGTACGATGTGGTCAATACAGATAAACTCTGGAGTAAGCCATTAAAATCTATGACACATGCTGGACAGCGGTTCTCAGTGTTTGATTTTTCCAGATATTTTGGACTGCATTTCCCAGAATCCCTGACAACTGGCCATGCTAGCTGAGACTTCTGGGAATCCAAAATAGTTGAGACTGAAATGTTCTTCATTTGTGCAAATTGGCTACATATCTACTATATAAATCAGCCTTCCTCAATTAATCGGCCTTTCTTGACATGATTTGTTCAGTTCTGCTGGACCACAATTCCCCTCACAGCTTTTACCATGTTGGCTGTGGATTATGGGTTCTGTAGTCCAATTTGTCAGTTGGCTCTAGGTTGGACAAAGCCACTTTAACTACAATCATTGATAAGGCATGCAGACTGCCAGTTCACAACTGCCACTACTGTATGTGGTGGTTATCGAGTCTCTTATGACTGAAATATGTGAAATGTGGTTATACCATGTTAATCCAGAACTATCAAGGCATGTGTTAAAGCCACCCTGCTTTAGGCTGAGCTCTATGGGTTCACTGAATTCACTCTTATCATAAAATAGACTTTGTGGTGCTTGTCACCAGCAGTCTTGTGCTCTCTGGTGTTTGGCTGTGGGGCATTAGCATCAGATATCTGATAGATGGCTGTACAGTTCAGCTGTATCCCTCAAGAAAAGCAAGCAGCCATGCTATTGGTGTGTATGTATGAGTGTGTATTTTGTTTTATATGCCTTCTTTCTTTTTTGTTAAGAATATTCAGTTTTTTTTAAGAGTGGCACAATGCACAGAAATCAAATATAGAAATACAACATAATTACCTAATTACGGTATTTGCATCATGCTACACAGATTGACTGGGCTATTTCTGATGGTTTTCCAAGTCAAAGTGGTAGCAGGGCCTGCAGTCTTCTCAAAGTATTTGACACATGTGCAGTTGCATTAATGAAAGATGGCAAATTTCACCCTGCAATTGTGCTTGCTTTATTCTCGGCTAAGTGCTGCATTAAAAGCATCTAATGATCAAATGTACCCAAAACACTTTAAAATACCAAACTAAGCTTTCACCATCACCACCATAGCACTGCCCCCACCCCAGCTCTCATCTACAAATTAAGTCCCTAAAGATTTTTAAAAAATCATTAACTACACTGAAGTAATAATATTTTTCTTTTTTCTTCCTCAACTGTTTGGGATGAGAAGGAAGCCCACGGTAGAGTTTAGCAGTTAATTTACACAGTATTGTCTTCTGCATAAGCAGATAATACAAACACTGATTTCTTTCCATTGAAAGCTACTTTCCCTGATGCTGAGACAGATAGGTGGACACACATATACACACACATACACACACAGAGATCATGGCAACACAAATTGGGCATCGGAGATGTGGGCTGGCCTTCTTTGCTATCATCTCTGATTGCCCTGTGGGTTGAGAAGTGGCCAATTTAAAGCATGAATATAGTCTTGGGATGCATGAATCATGAATCACATTTGATATATGGAAAGGAACAATCATTTGGAAAGGGTGAAAATGCAATCATCTGCTTTTTAATGTTGAAAGGGAATGCTGCATAGACAACATGACAGAAAAATACCTGGAAATTTTATATATACATGCATATATATATATATATATATATGCTTGTGGCTTTCCTTTTTGTTGTTTTTTTAATTGGGCTGGAAGGGGTTACTTCATTATGCAGCAAATTAGAAAATTCATAATTTATCATTGCACCCAGTCGAAATGCCACCCAACTGAGTCGCACCCCTGCGAAAACCATCACATAGTAACAAACTGTCAAAGTCTGCTGCAGCCGACGGGCAAAATTAATATGCAAATGTATGCAAGAAATTAAAAAGCAGAATTACCCAGGCAAATGAGGTAGCTATACTTGAATTGTTAGAATTATGAATAATTACTGCGAATTTTCTGCTCCTAATATAACTTGTTTTTTGATAAACAAAGACTTAATTATCGAGATGCGCTGGAGAATTTCCGTGGCGCTCATTAATCTTGCAAAAAAAGAAGAAGAAGAAGAAGGAAAAAAACAAGTCCCTGGTGCCCAAACTGTAATGAAGAGCGCGTGCCCTGAATCTTCAGAAAGATCAGAGGCACCAGGATGCCAGGGCTAGGAGGAAAAAAAATGACAGTGGCAGTGTCCCCTCCTGTACCCTGGAGTGTCATAACATCTTCCACTAACTATCAAAGGGACTTATTTATGCCAGCAGCTGAGCTATAAGTCCAATTTACGATGCCTTAAGCAGTGGTGAAATGATCTGTTGACGTGCTATGGAAATGCCATCTTGTGGTGGTTCTGTTTGGTCCCAGGAATACCATCTTGACAAAGGGGAGCCCTGCACTCCATGGCTAATGGATGCTGCATGACAAACCATAATACCCAAGAGGGGCAATCTTTTAGGGCCAGTCTCAATGGTCCTCCATTAATCTTGGTTCTGCAGTGCTCTGGTGTCCATGGGAACAAGGGTATTATCATAAACACTGATTTTAAATTTTCCCATTAGGGACTGCAACACAGACAAGAGATGCTTGGGGTGGTGATGCTGCAGAGAAGGTGGGGGCACAAGAAAAAGGCCATGATTAGCTTGTATTTACAGATGTATGGGAGCCTGGTTCACCCCAGAATGGGGAGTAGAGAGATTTTTTTCCCCTTCCTTTCTCCCCTTGCCCAAGTATCATATAGAAAAACAACAAAGGAACAAATCTCTCTGCAGGTACCATGGAGTGCCTGGCTGTTCATTTCCTCTGTTTTTGCAAAGGTGGGGAGGGGTGGTCTGGCCCTGGTGGGTTGAGATAATTTACCATAAGAAAGCAAAGGGGAAAATAACCCCAGGTACTCTCATGGCAGACCAAATCGAACCTGCTGTGAGCTTATTATTACTTAAAAACTGGCATCTAAGTGGAAATGACGGACTCCCTGTCATTATCCCTATTTACCACAATGATAAACCCAAGCAGATGAGAAGGGAAAATTACAAAACATCAGTGCTAGTGTTCGGAGGCTACTTCAAGGAGCTCAAGGCAAGCCTGTGTTTTCTAAAGCATCCTCTCTGAATTCAAGTCCCCAAATTTCCTGATGCCTTGACAAGACCATTTGGCTGCATAGACAAATTGTCACCCTTTAAACCACAAAATTAGTCTCTCCCTCCCTCCTGCCTCCCCCTTTTTGAAAACATGAGACTCCACCACTCTCTCCCCTAAGCCTCCAATTTCTCTACATGCATAGAAAGGTGACAGCAACATAATATGGGAATTGTTACTCCTCCTGCCTCCTTTACATACTCAGATATGAAAATGTGAAGCTAGAGAGATGGCGGGGGGGGGGGAGTTGGCTTAGCCTTCTGATCAAAATTATATCTTTTCAGATTTACCTTTAATTTCAGCACAGAAACCACATGGGAAAGCTTTGATTTTCCTTTTCACGCAATTCATTTTTGGGTAGGTTTACTCAGAAGCAAGTTCCACTGCATTCAATGAGACTTACTACCAACTAAGCATTCATCAGACTATACAGTCCGCATTTTCCTTTCTGCAAAATTAATTCATGCCAAGGCAACTTCATGATATGCAGAAAGAAATACATGCCATGAACCTCTTAAGAATTATTTGGGAAACTCATCTCAGGTTTTTATTTTAATTTTGATATTGTTAAGAGGACTCTGAAAGAGAAGCCAAATTGCCATTTTTGTTTCAAAGGGATAAGAAACATGACATCAAATTTCTCAGCTAAAAGACTGACTTGCTGTTTAAATGGAGAGATGTGGGCCTCCTTCAAGATCCATTCATTCATTGTGTTAGTTAAATAAATAATAAGGATGAAATTATTTTTAATTTTTTTATTGGCATATTTATCTCAGGCGCCAAGATGCGAAAGGATTCCCAGCACAGCTAAGTATCAAAGCCAATCACATAAAACAGCTAATCATAAAGAATAATCTTAAGGACTTCCTATATCCCAGAGCAGTGATAACAACAGGACATAACAAAAGAGATTTGTTGTTGTTGTTGTGTGCAAGTTGTTTCTGACTTATGGTTACCCTAAGGCAAACTTATCACAGGGTTTCCTTGGCATGTTTAACATTGTCATCTGCGGAGGCTGAGAGGAAACCCTGATATATTTGCCTTAGGGTCACCGTAGGCTGACAGTGACTTGAAGGTACACAACAACAACAACAAGCATTTGGTACAATGCAGATTAATCAAATCTTCAAAACTGATGGACTTAATCAATACATAATAACCTTAAAGATTTGTTTCACTTTCCTTATTTAACCATTGTTTTAATTGTCTTGATTTAACAATATTTTTATTATTATTATATATGTGTTCATCTTTCCTATTTCTATTATCCTTGAAGAAGAAATTTCCTTCAAAACACATCCAGGGCATATCAACCTGAAAGAGAAGGACTGTATGTCAAAAAAAAAAAAAATCACCCATGTTTTCTATGCAGAATGTCTCAGGTTTCATCCTTAGCATCTCTAGGTAGGACAAAATAAACTCAGGTCTGAAACTTTGGATAGCCACTGTACTGCAGAACTAACTGTGGACTAGATGAGCCAATTGTCTGACTCAGTAGAAGGCATTGTCCTACTTTCCTAACTTTTCTTCCTGTACCTTTTTAATTTCATCCCACTTCTTCCATTAATACTTTCCTTCTTTCTCTACTCCTCCTTCCCCATTAGTCATACTAATGAAACCATCGATCTAGACTAGTCATACCAATGAAACCTTCGATCTTCAAGGTATATACTGTATTTTCTGGCGTATAAGACTACTTTTTAACCCAGGAAAATGTTCTCAAAAGTCGGGGGTCGTCTTATACGCTGGGTGTTGTCTTATAGGGCTGAAACTTCCAAGCCGGAATGGAGAATCTCCGGTCGCCGCATATGGTGGGGAGAGCTCAAAAACGGCAGTGGCCGCATACCCTCCATATATGGTGACCATATGAAAGCAGCAAGGGCGGTGCTGTACAAGTACGGTAGAAGAAAATCTTGGAGACAGGGAGGGCTGGGCAGGCAGGGAGAGCTGACCAATCCAAGCAGGCTTTGTATACAACAAGTTTTCCTGCTAAGTACCTGCCTGTCATAAGCAGTTGAATTAAAATTACCATATTGAAATCAAATCTGATGTTTTTTTAATTTTTATTTGGTGTGCGTTGGAAGAGGGGTAGTCTTATACGGCGAGTATATCCCAAACTCTATATTTTAACTGGAAAAGTTGGGGGTCGTCTTGTATGCCCAGTCGTCTTATATGCCGAAAAATATGGTAATATACTAGTAAGTTTATCCATTGTTGCCTAGGTAGGAGTTGATTATTTTGCTTATGATGTAAACAAAACAAAAGCTGCGTTGAACTGTGGTCTTTCTTTTTGCTCTACCAACCCACCAAACTTGATGACTCTGTGATCAAGCACATAGATTTGTATTGCAGACTAGGAAGAGTATCACACATGGCTTTTAAACTGCCATTAAACTTGCAAAATAGCACCTTTGGCAATGCAGTGGGCCCTCCACATTCACTGGGGTTAAGGGCACAGGACCTCTGCGAAAGTGGAAAAAAATACACCTCTCTAGGAATCTCTAAGTTCTGCAGTGCAACTCTATTGGCCAACATCTGGCATACGTTGACCATAGAGTTGCACTGGAAGATGTACAAATGCTTAGAGAAGTGTTTTCTCTAGGATTCTCTATGTCCTCCAGTGTGACCTTATGGTCCTCTTCTGGCAGAGTTGCACTGGAGAACCTAGAGATTTCTAGAAAGAACATATTAATCAAAGCCTCAAAAGTCAAAACCGCAAATGTGGAGGGTCAACTGTATTTACTGTACAACATTATCTCTGTCTCATCTCTTTCTTGCTCTCAAAGAGTTGATAGAGCACACCTTTTGTCATTGAAGGGAAAAACTTATCAGTAAGCTCCCAAACACATTGCCATAGCATTAGTCCTCAGGTATGATTGGGCAATCATATGATGCCAGTGTCTCTTCATATTCCCTCTCCCCCTCGCTATTCCAGACCAAGGTATGTATGTATGTATGTATGTATGTATGTATGTATATTTATTTATTTTCTTTCTTATTTTTTTTAAAAAAATGTGTTAGCAAAACATGAAGTAGGATCTTGGCTGATATTTTCAGATTGTTTCTGAAAGGCAAATTTGGGTATGTTTTACCTGAGACAGGTACCAAAAACCAACAGCTATCTTTGGTTAACAGGGACAGTTGGAGAAAGCGACCATAGACAGATTTGTGTTGTTATTTATTATCATTCAAGAAAGGAAGTAGTGAAATATCCTACCAGCACCTGTCAGATGTTCAAATTGTCATCCTCTTGCTTGTTTTCATCTTGAGTTATTGTGCCATGCCACTCTGTTAACTAGGAATGCCTCCATTGCTTCTCCTGTCTTTGTTTCATGTATAATCAGTATTTACAATATCTGCTTCGTACAAAGAGAACATCAGCTGCTAGGAGAGTGGCTGCCAGTGGTTCAGGCTTTCCTTTTTTAAAACAAAAAGCACTCCTTGGAAAAGCCACAGGATTTGCTACACATGTAGATGTCTTTAGAGACAGGTGTTCCCTTTACCCACCCACCTTTTCTGGGGTAGCGGTGAACATAGGCTCCAACTGTCCCAATTTCACAGGGACAATCCCAGATAATTCTCTGTCATCCTACTTTTCCAGCTGCTTTAAAATGTTGCAGTATCTTTCTCCTCCTCCCCCTTTCCCACTTTTCCTCAGCTTAATTCCATTGGCACAAATAGAGTTCAAAGTACTTGAGGGGAGGGAGCACATTCTTGATCTTCCTAGTAGGCTCAAGGAAAAGCAAACTGATGCAATCACTCCTAGCTTGTTCTTCCACATCAATAACAATAACCATCTGGAGCACACTTTGATGTTGTTTGGCCATACAACTCCTGGTTTTTATCTGTGAAATGTTAGAGGCGGGGGGGGGGGTGAGAGATGTTTGTTGTTGTGTGGCTTCGAGTCATTTCTGACGTATAACAACCTTTTCATAGAGTTTTCTTGACAAGATTAGTTCATAGCTTAGGAGGTTTGCCATTGCCTTCCCCTTGAGGAAGACAAAAGAAGCTGGGAGCATGTGACTTGCCAAACGTCACCCAGTGAGTTTCAGAGACGAGTTGGGAATCAAACCTTGGTTTCCAGAGTCACAGTCCATCACTCACACAACTATACCACAATGCACATTAAAAGCCAAGCCAGCAGACCTTTGTGCAAAACCATGATACAGTACATGCATTTGCTTTAGAGTTATAAAGGCTCATGTAATTCTTAATGTTTGTATGAATTTTAAAAGTAAAGATCATGAATGTCTGTGAATGGAACAAAGTTCTTTAGGGGGAAATTACCACAATGAGGCATGTTTAAACCTTGAGAAGGCTTTGAGCTTGCCATATCTTCATTGTCAAGTTTTCAGGCCAAATTCTGGACCGAATAGTTTTAAGCCTAGGGAGAAAAAAACCTCTCATTCTCAATTTCATTGTCTCTTCAAATTCCATCTCCATCACCTGCCTTTATTTTGTATCAGGTTGAGCAGGGAGATAGGAAAAGTTTTTGCATGAAAATTCACACATATTTTGGAACAAAGCTACACCCAATGTATGCATTTCTTATGCTTTTTTGCCTCTTCATGTACACATTTTTATACCTATTTTCCCTAGCGATTCAAGCTTCTCTTTATACATTTTTCAAAATTACATATTTTGAGTTGTGCATGTTTAGGCTGATATCCAGTAAGGAAGCTGCCAGAACATAAGCCTATATCAATGTACTTATGCTTCCACAGGGAACAGGGGAGGTGAGGATGCTTTCCCCTCTCTTTCCCTTCCTTTCCAGATACCTAACAGGAGCTGTGGTATTTGCAGGAATGTCCTCCACCAATGGGAGAATATTTCAGTTGCAGGGGTCTGCTTGCATACCTTCCAACTGACCCAATTTGTCAAGGATAGACTTGGTTAATCTTCCACCATTCCACTTTATTTATATAAATTTCAAAAAGAAACCCTTGATTTTGCCATTTTATACAAGGGACATCATTTTACTATACCATTATAGTTAATGACATTTGAGCATCCATGGATTTTGGTATCCATGGGGTCCTGGAACCAAACCCCAGCAGTTAACAAGATTCCACTATTGTTGCCTATGCTCAGCCACACTCATCTAGTTCATATCCTTTGTTCTTACTGACCAAATACATATTTGGTTGGGTATTCAGATGTGCAACTTTGCTGTGCAACACAACAGTTGAATAGCTATCACTGCATATCTCCATGCATGAAGGTTTATATTACACACCTTGGATGTAAGGTCTCTGCCCATGTATGTGTATGTTGCCAGGAGAATTGTAGCCTTTTCTTATACAACCTGGAAAAGAAAAAGGCAAAAAAATAACTTGTTACTTTCAGTTTCTTCCCTTTGGCCTGAAACAGATGGGTCAAATAGAGCAGCTTCTGCCCACTTTGCGGGCATGGGCCCCATTCCCACTGGGCAAAAAAAAGCAGCTTATTTCGCTGTGATTCTGACTCGGATTCTGGCTCGAATCTGACCCATCGTTCCCATTAAAACCGGGTACAAACAGACCCAGATTTTTTTTACCTCTGTTTTCGTTCCCATTGGTATTTTCCCTGTGGTAATTTGAAGCGGGTTATATTTTGCTTCCCGTTCCCATTGCCCTTCCAGGACCTCTTTTTTTAAAAAAGCAGCTGTCAATCAAGTGCTTAAGCGTTTGACGTCACAGCCAATCAGCTGCTTAGGTGCTTTTCCCCTCCAGGAAAGGGAAAAGGGAGCCTCTATTCACCCCAAATTCCTTTGGGTCCCAGGCTCTTCTGTGTCTCCCCAGAATCCCTCTGGGAAAGAGAGAAGAGGAGCTTCTCTTTGCCCCCAATCCCTTGGCGTCCAGCCTCTTCTGTGTCTCCCCAGACTCTCTCTAGGAAAGAGAGAAGGAGACTCTATTCGTCCTAAAACCCTTGCATCCAAGGCTCTTATGTGTCTTCCCATAGTTCCTCTGGGAAAGAGAGAATGAGCCTCTATTTGCCCTAAACCCCTTGCATCCAAGGCTCTTCTGTGTCTCCCCAGACTCCCTCTAAGAAAGACAGGAGGAGCCTCTATTCATCCTAAACCCCTAGCATCCAAGGCTCTTCTGTGTCTCCCCAGCCTCCCTCTAGGAAAGAGAGAAGAGGAGCCTCTATTCCCCTCAAATCCCGTGGCGTCCAGGCTCTTCTGTGTCTTCCCATAGTTCCTCTGGGAAAGAGAGAAGGAGCCTCTAATTCCCCCCCCCCAAATCCCTTTGCCTCTCCCATTGCTCCCTGGGCTGTCTGGGGGGCGATCATGCAGGCATGTACTGCAAAGCCCATCTGCTGCTCAGGTGCTCAGGCAGAGGCAAAAAAAGAAAATAATAATAATAATAGTTAAAAATGGTGTTCAATGGCTCTCCTCACACATAACTATGAATGTGGAGCAGAGGAGAGGTTGCAGGAGGAGTAATGTGTTTACTGCGTTTGGAGCTCAATATAGCGCGATCGCCTTACCCTGCTTCCCAATCCACTGGGGGAAAGGCTAGGCAAATGGAAGGAAATGGCGCCGGTGATGCAGAAAGATAACAAAGAGGGTGACACCCCCAGGCCAGCCCCTTGAGCGCTGCTCCTCTCATCTCCAGGTTCCTGAATCAGACACCCTTGCCATTCCCATTCATATGCCCCAAATCAGACTCAGGAGGCACAGGAAAACTAGCTAAAAAGCCGCTGTTTTTTTAAATCAGTTTATCATCCTATAATTCGGGTTTTTCAGGATAATTCGATACAGATTCGAATTCCAATGGGAATGATATCAGAGCAATGCGGGTCGAATGTGCACTCAAATGGAAATGATGCACTCATGATTCGCGTCCTGATCTGCATTATAGGCCAGTGGTAACGGGGCCATGGAATTTAGACAGCACATGCCCAGTAGCATCCAGAAGCTGCTCTGAGACCAGCTAAGGAGCGAATACGCCAGCAAAAGGAGCAGATTTAATCTGCTCCTGCCAGTGGCCCATTTGGGACTGCCATGGCAGCCCTTTAGGAACGGGCCAGCCAGTCACAATGGTCCCAGAGTGATTGGTGCCAGAACTGCCTCTGGCCACTCCTTCTGGCCTGTCTGCTTCACCCAAATGAGAAGGGGAGTCTTAAAACAATGAAAGTGGAGATACAAACTTTCCAGCAATTTTGAAGACAAGATTAGAACCAGATTTTGGAGGAGTGGGCTGAGGTGGGTGGGACAAAAGCTGGTATGTTGTGCTACTTAGTTATGTAACTACCTTAGTTCAGCAGTTCCCAATATTTGATCCTATATATCTATATATATTTTGGACTTCACTTCCCATAATTTCTGACAATTGACCAAGTTGGCTGCAGTTTCTGGGATCTGAAGTCCAAACCAAATGGAAGACCAAAGGTTGCCTGAGCCTGCAAGACATGAGCAGATTTTTGAGGACAGAGGAGCTTCAAGCAGTCAAATTCATGAGGTCATCATGAGTCAAAGTCAACTTGAAGGCAGTTAACAATTACAACAGTAAACTCTAGGTTATGCATTCTCAACTGCAATTGTGAATTCCAGCCTGAATTCACACAAAAAAAAAACAGGGGGGGTGGGGGTGGTAATATTAGTACTCTTTGCAGATCGAAGGTCACTTTGCTAGTTTAGTAAAATAAATGTATTATGTATAATTTGATTAGGCATAGCATAGCATTATCATGGTTGGTGTAATAAAAGTGTTGTTTAGTCAAAGACTAATTGAATTCCTTTTGAATTTTGAATTTTTGTTACAAATGGAGCTACAAGATCCTAAACCTCCTTTATTCTGCTAGTTTATTTTTAAAAATGCAAAAAATCCAATAAAAACATAAGAAACAATTAAAATAGAATCATAGAATCATAGAATCATAGAGTTGGAAGAGACCACTAGGGCCATCCAGTCCAACCCCCTGCCATGCAGGAAATCCAAATCAAAGCATCCCTGACAGATGGCCATCCAGCCTCTGTTTAAAGACCTCCAAGGAAGGAGACTCTATCACCCTCCGTGGGAGTGCATTCCATTGTCGAAGAGCCCTAACTGTCAGGAAGTTCCTCCTAATGTTCAGGTGGAATCTCTTTTCCTGCAGCTTGCATCCATTGTTCCGGGTCCTGTTTTCTGGAGCAGCAGAAAACAAGCTTGCTCCCTCTTCAATATGACATCCCTTCAAATATTTAAACAGGGCGATCATATCACCTCTTAACCTTCTTTTCTCCAGGCTAAACATCCCCAGCTCCCTAACTTGTTCCTCATAGGGCATGGTTTCCAGACCTTTCACCATTTTTGTCGCCCTCCTTTGGACACGCTCCAGTTTCTCAATGTCCTTTCTGAATTGTGGCGCCCAGAACTGGACACAATATTCTAGGTGGGGCCTGACCAGAGCAGAATACAGTGGCACTATTACTTCTCTTGATCTAGACACTATACTTCTATTGATGCAGCCTAAAATAGCATTGGCCTTTTTAGCTGCCGCATCACACTGTTCACTCATGTTCAACTTGTGGTCTACTTGGACTCCCAGATCCCTTTCACATGTAGTTTCATTCAGCCAGATGTCCCCCATCCTATATCTGTGCATTTTATTTTTCCGCCCTAAGTGCAATACCTTACATTTCTCCGTGTTGAATTTCATTTTGTTAGCTTTGGCCCAGCTTTCTAGTCTATTCAGGTCATTTTGAATCTTGATCCTGTCCTCTGGGGTATTAGCGACTCCCCCTAATTTGGTGTCATCTGCAAATTTGGTAAGTATGCTTCCAATTCTGTCATCCAGGTCATTGATAAAGATGTTGAATAGCACTGGGCCCAGGACAGAGCCCTATGGGACCCCACTGGTCACTTTTCTCCAGGATGAAAAGGAGCCATTGTTGAGCACCCTTTGGGTTCGGCCGGTCAACCAATTACAGATCCATTTAACAGTTCCTTTGTCTAGCCCACATTTTACAAGCTTGTTTGCAAGTATGTCATGGGGAACTTTGTCAAAGGCCTTACTGAAATCAAGATATACTATATCCACATTTATAGAATAAATGATTTTTTCTCCCTCCTAAAATCCTACAGTGTCAAGCAGACAGAAAGCACTCACTCCCCTCAAGAACTGATAAAAGGAAACTAAAAAGCAGGAATTGCAAGGATTAGATACTGTACATTGTCTCACATAACATCTCCCTGCTACAAAGTTTTTACAATAATATTCGGGGAGCAAATATATAGACACCTTTTCTTAAACATTTTATTCACAATTCTAAAAAAAAAATTCCATAATCCAGTTTTAAAATTTTGTGTTTTTTTTCCAGTTCTTCCAAGAAAAAATACATTGGAGAAATGAATTAAAACAGGTTGAATGAATGCAAGTTAAATACATTTTCATTTAGATCTCATTTACGTGAATTTTCATTTGTTTGTATGAATGCAATGCATTCTTTCCATTTGTATTAAAATGAATGCCCGCTTTACAATTTATTGTGCTCCTAAGAGAAATCATTTTTGTTTGGAAGAGTTGTGCCCTTCAGCATATTACTATTAAGATGAGAAATTTGACAGGGGCCCAAGGAAGCAGTAGCAAGAGAGCCAGTGTGGTATAATAGTTTGCGTGTTGGACTATGAATTGAAGAGACCAGGATTCAAGTCTCCTCTCAACCCTGGAAACCCACTGGGTGGCCTTGTGCAAGTCACATACTCAGCCTCAGAGGAAGGCCATGACAAACTCCCTCTGAACAAAAAACATGTAATTGGTTTCCTTAGGACCACCAGAAGTCAGAAATGAGTTGATGGCACACAACAACAACAACTGTGTAGGAACTTCTATTTTAATAGGGAAGTGTCATGGCCAGCCAAGAGCAGGTCTTGGAGGATGAGGAGGAAGATGGGGTTCCTCCAGTGCAAGAGGTAATTGAGGCTACACCAGGGTTTTAATCCACACTTTCAGTGGTTTTGCCATCCTACTTACATGGAAACCACCTGCTCTTAAAGATTGGTAGGTATTCACAGTTGTAGTTCAGTAGTGCTGTACTTCAGGACAACAGGCAAGTGCTCTCTTAGCAGAAAATTTTAAGTAGCCCATCAAACTACAGTTTGTAAGATTCCGTAGGGTGAAGCCATGACAGTTAAACTGGTATCATACTGCTATAGGTGTAGATACATTTCAAGTCTGAGTTGAAGGTAAAGAGCCATAAAGAGGGACAGATGCTAAAGTTGTTTGTTGATACTTACTTGGACAGCAGCCCAGCAAACACACAGGCTACCTGGTTGTGATCTTCCCCACTTAGGTGAAATGTGCTGTCATTTTTTTTGCACTACAAAAATCATTCCTAATTTTGTGTCTACACAAGTGTGTTTCCACATGCAGTTGTATCCAAATCATTCTCCTTTTTGGTTCTCCTTTTTAGTGAAGCATGTCCTCTGATATTTTGATGTCTACATGTCCACCCAGTTGGCCACTGTGGAAACAATATGTGGGTGAGGTTTTGGGTTGATCCATTCCTACAGGACTCTTCCCATGTCCTTTTGTTCTCTGAGTTAAACACCTGCACCTGATTATTTCTCTCATGTTGGCATCAAAGGTATTTAAAAGTATTTAACTGGATCCTTCCAACCATGGTTACACCCAGGAGGGGTGGAGGTTGGCAGGGGAGGAGGCAGGCCTCAAAAGTGGCTTTTTTGTTGTCACATTCCTTCATTGCATCAAGCACTATATTATTCTTTTGGCAGAGCCTGAAAACTGTGTTTTTGAAGCACTTGTGTGCATACCTTGTTCTTACATCTGAAATGGCATTACCTTGTCACACACGTACATTGATCTAACTTGACTGTCATCCTCCCCTTCCATTATTTAGGGTTATTACTTTTTTGTTATTATTTTTCACTGAACTCCATAATTACTCTTAACTTTCAAGTTTATTTTGATCTCTTTGTTCACGGATTTAGGCTCCTGTGTTTTTCTTCCTCTTTTCTTTGACAAAAGCATGTGGCTGTTTCTAACACAGCCATAATCATGCTTAATATTGTTCAATTAACAGTCACTCATATCCAACTATTAGTTTGGTTTTCAACTGAACTTCTTAATGCATGTAGATGTAACAAAATGTTCCCTATCTTTTTTGTTTGTTTGTTTGTTAGGGGGAGTCCAGCAACCTTCAACTTTACTAATACAGTATCTCCACCTAGATATTTGCTACTTTGTTGCTGTTGCTGTGTGCCTTCAAGTAGTTTTCGACATATGGCAACCCTATTGTGTTTTTGTGTTGTTGCAAAATTGCTACTTTTCTGACAGAAATAATTCTTTGCCAAGGGGGAAGAGATGACCCACATATGGAAAGAGACTGAGAACCTGTCCAGTTGAGGGAAAAGTCCCTGAAACTCACAGGTTTTGTACCTGGACAGACCAATTTTGTTTTGGAGGTCCAAACGATGTTTTCCTCATCTCAGAATATTTCCTTGGATCTCCCAGCATTACCAAGGACTGTTCATTTCTATTTCCCAGGTCACTTTAAATTAACCCAGTATTTTTCAACATGAAATGTATCTCTACTTGGCTATCTATTTATATTATCCCTGAACTAGCTAAGGTGGCCACCACCAGTAAATACAGCTGTTGTTTTCAGGACACAGGCTTTGTCTACAAGGGATATTTACTCCAAATTACCCCAAGCTTCCTGCATTCTATTCACAGGATGCAGGGCCAAAACCCCAAATTGGGTGTGGTTGTGTTCATAATGCCACTTCTTAACCCAAATTTAATAACCTTACCTTTCATTCTGGATGTTCATCTCTCTCTGCAGTGAAATGCAGTGGCTCAGCAGTTAAGATGCTGACTTGTCAATTGCAAGATCAGCAGGTTGACAGGTCAAAGCCCAAGCGCCATGTGACAGAGTGAGCTCCCATCACAAGTCCCAACCTAGCAGCTCGAAAGCATGTAAAAGTGCAAGTAGATAAATAGGTACCACTTCAGTGGGAAGGTAACAGTGTTCTGTGCAGTCATGCTGACCACATGATCACAGAGTAATCGTTGACAACGCTGGCTCTTCGGCTTAGTAACAGAGGTGATCACTGTCTCCTACAGTCGGACATGACTTGGCATCCTTGTCAAAGCAGAAACCTTTACCTTTTATCTTTACTGCAGTGGTGTGTGGCTGCCTTCCCATGCAGTCCTTGTGAGCTGCCCCATGTAACGGAGAGCACGCCCAGCTGACCAATCAGGAGGCAGCTGAAGGCCAGCCAATGAAATGAGGGCTGAGATTTGTGAACCTACCGGGCGTCCTTTGGGGATGAGCAGTTGGAATGTTCGGGGTTATGAGGCAATTAGGGGGTTAGAACACAATGGGAAAAAAGGTTGGAGGAGAGGTTAGGGAAGACAGTTGATAGGAGTATGTCCAGAGAGGGACAGGTGTAAAGTTAAAGAGTCTAGAAAGGAGAGACTCTATGTAACCAGATCCAGGCAGAGGGGTTTGAGTTACTAGTTTGGTTAAGATATAGAGTAGCCGTAGGGGCTGGGATATTAAAAGAATTACCCAGAGCGGGACAGAGAAGTCCCAGGGTAGATAAAGAGGATAGAGGGAAAGAAAGGAACATAGTAACGAGGGGAAGAATACATTTGTAACCAAAAGGAACATGCCTGAACTAAGTTCAAGTCATATCTGTTAAGCAGCTTGTTCAATAAAGTTCATATGTTTTGTTTTTATATTAAAGACGTGTCGGCCATATCTGTTTTATGCACGCTACTATATTGAATAATAATGTTAACCCGCCAAATAGTAAAAGGGGTTTGTTACAAGAAATGGGTTAAAGGCGATGGGATAATAGAAGTTCCAAGCACATGCCACAAAGGAGGGGTTAGCCGTTACACCCCACACCTCTGCTAAGTGCACAAGTCACTCTGAGGTCAGATTGAGGTGTCCCGAATCAGTAACACGGCTGGGTACCACACTATGTATTTAGGGGCAGCAGTGGGCAACAAACAGGGATTGTGCAGGAAGGCTACCACCAAATAGAAATAGAAAGGCCAAGGGGCCTGGACTGGACAGAGCTACTCACCATGTACAGTGTACATAATAACAAACAGACATTTACACTGTTTGAAACAAAGTGGAAGTGGAAAAATGCAAAACCTAAAGTCTAACCAGATAAGGTAAGGTTTTGCCAAGTTGCTTGAATTTCCAGAATTCAAAGAGGCTCTGTTTTGTTTTTGAGTTGCTTCCCCCCCCCCCAGAAGCAATACTCAACGTACGCCAACTGTACAAGCAAATGAAAGAGTAACATAAAAATGTACCAGACAGTAACAGCAAAACATGATCCCCTTGGTGCCATAGCTAGAGGCTTAATGAAAATATATCTGCAAGATACAAAATCACTTTAAAATAATTTTGCACCAATAATCACCTCTTTAATTCCAAGTCTTATCTTATTAATTCCAGTCTAACTAAATGGAACTGCAAAGGTTTCCAGAGATTTCTTTTGTTACATGCAGGTTGGAAAAATCATTATGTACAATTTCAACTTCTGCCTCTTACTTTGTATCATGAATTCATTCCTCCTTAACTCTTTTGAATATCACAGGCATGTGGGGTTTTTCCAGCACTGTGTCTTCCAATTGTTGTTTTTTTAAAAAGTCAATAGTACATTTTCAAAAGTTTTGAAAGCACCAATTAAATATTATGTATAGCTTTAATTTGTTTCTTATTCCAGTTCTATATGCACAGATCTGCCTTGCCTATCATCATTATCATATTGTTTTATTACAGTTCTTAAAATTAAAATCCATTCTTGTCTTTAAA
This sequence comes from Sceloporus undulatus, assembly GCF_019175285.1. Lineage (NCBI taxonomy): Eukaryota > Metazoa > Chordata > Lepidosauria > Squamata > Phrynosomatidae > Sceloporus > Sceloporus undulatus. The sequence goes on along the minus strand of NC_056522.1, from coordinate 356,555,276 downwards.
TGTTTTATTGTACTTGTCGCTCTTGTTTTGCATTGTGGAGTCCATGATTAATTCTGTCCGCCAAGTGCATATGGCCTGCCTGGCTATCATCCATTATCTTCATCACTGTTGCTTCAAAATGAGTACTTTATTATTACTTTCTTTTTCATCATTTCAATTACCAAATGTGCTTTCACATGTCTATATATCTTAAGCAATTCCTAGACTTAGATTCAGGAGATCAGCAGAAAACTCCCAATATAAGTAAGTAAGGTCAAGGGACCAATTCATCCAAAGCACAGATATGATGAGTGGGGGTGCTATTCCAACTAGGAATGCACATGTTCTCTTCTTTTGTTCTGATATGCAAGAACAAGTAATCATAGGCATGTTACAGACGCGCACAAGGTACATATGTGCACAAACTCTAACTAGGGTTAGGGCGTCCCTTCCGGATGCCCTAACCCTAGTACGTACCTGGTACGTACAAAATGGTGGCGCCCTATACACATGGGTGCCGCCATTGGCATGTCACGACTGCACCGCCTCCAAATGGAGTGGTGCGGAAGTGACATCCTCGCACTGTGCGAGGGCGCCTGGGGCGCCCTTTTCACAGCACAGGAAGGAGCTTCTAGAATTTGCATCGCTGGCACAGTGTTTAGACGGCCTGGAAAGCGGAGTATCGGGGCCTCAGAGGCTGCCGTTGTGGCAGCTGAGGCCCTGATCCGGTGGGGAAAGGGCCGGATACAGGCTGCCCCAAACAGGCAGTCTGTAACATGCCATAGAATCATATAGAATCATATGATTGGAAGAGACTATAAGGGCCACCCAGTCCAATCCCCTGCCATGCAGGACAACACATCCAGAGCACTTCTGATAGCCTCTAGTTAAAAACCTCCAAAGAAGGAGGTTTCAACATTTTTCTCTCCTTTATATCTGAATACTTTTTTGATTACTATTTGCACCAAAATCTGATTGAGGGCCAGAGTGGTGTAGTGGTTTAAATACTGGACTACAACTCTGGAGCCTAGGATTTGAATCCCCACTCAGCCACGGAGACCCACTGGGTGATTTTGGGCAAGTAACACTCTCTCAGCCTCACAAGGAGGCAAAGGCAAACCCCCTCTGAACAAATCTTGCCAGGTAAACCCCATGACAGATTTGCTGTAAGTCGCAAATAACTTGAAGGCACACAACAAAAACAAAATCTGAACCAACCTCAACATAATAAAAAAGCAGAACCTGGAAAAGTTCCTTTTTGAACTATAGCTCTTACATGCCCGTAGCAACTAGGATATTCTGTAACTTGCACTCCAGAAAGTAATTTTTCCAAGCTGTGATAGAAACAGGAAGCAATTATAACAAAACTTAGGTGCGGGACAAACTGTCCAAAAAGGACAGTTTTCCAGTGCCTAGCTTTGGTCCGTGGGGAAGCTGCAGCCTCCAGACCGCTGGACTTCCCTGTGAACCAAAAAGAACCCACAAAAAGTGGGTTCTTCTTGCGGCACGATTATGATGCTGTAGTGTGCCAATGGCACACTAGCGACGTCATAATGGTGCCATGATGTGCGGACACTAGGCATCTGTCGTGTAATGATGGTGGCACCCATCTGTACAGGGTGCTGCCATTTTGATGCCCTCATCAAATGTGAGGGGTGAGGGGCATCTAGAAGTGCTGCACCGTGCACATGACAAGGGCGTCCTATTGCGCCTGTCTGAACTGGGCCATAAGAACTAATTGAACAAACTGAAACATTCCAAAGAGACAAAACAAAAAAATCTTCAAAAATGTCTGAACAACTTAGTGCTCATCCAGACTGGCCAAAAGCCTCAGGGTTTGGTAAGAGTTGTACCTGTACAACTTCTGTATAATGTACCACCTGTCCCAGACTTTCCAGGACTAGCCATGACTTTTTAAACTCAGGGCAAGAGGTGGATTTTCCCCCCCTGTCCTAAGAATTTCCAATGCAAGACTTTAGTCTGAGTGTTCAGTCTACCTGGGCTCAATGAACACTGCAAGTGACAAACCACTGTATCCTACAAAGTACCTGGAAGCATGCTAGTTTCTTATCTTTAAATGCAGGATAGATGCACATTTTCTTTCTACTTGGAAACAAACCCTAAATCCAGACTTTGTGAAGCTGCCTTCTCTTCTGTCCTAAGAGGTTATATGCTGGGTTATGATGATGAACAATGGCATGGTGGGCTTAAATGGGTAAATCTATCCTGACATTGTTATTTTCCATTTCTGTCAGACAGAAGTGACTACCTGTGAAGTGGACATCTCTTCACCCACTTTATCCTTCCTGTTGTCAACCTCTACTTCTCTCTCTCTCTTTCACATACACACACACAGAAGAATCAGTACTGAAAGTAGTTCTAGAGCAAAATAAGTCCTGCCTTTAATGAAGACTTAATGGCAAAAACAGTGTAGAAAAAGAGGGAAAGTGAAAAATGGGGGGGGGGACAGGGAAGAAAAGAAGAGGAGAGAAAATATGATTGAACTAAAGAAAAAGAGGAATGTAAGAAGAATGAGAGATCTGAATCTAAGGGCTAGTCTGCACCTAAGTATATTATGCATATTGCTGTGGATTTTCACACATTCACATCGGTGGTTAATTGTCTTCACTTTTGTGCAGATTCAGATCTATTCATCATCTGTCAAAAATGCACAACCATCTGAATGCATGCAAAGCAGATGGACAGACAGCAACCTGTGCGATAATGTGCATTTCTGAGGATTTTTACACATACTCTGTTAAAAACCATGAACTCTTTTTCTGCAGAGTTTAAGGGGTTCCCTCCCCCATATAAAGCCTGAACACCTGCAAATCAAATGTGGCCTGATAGCATTCTGTTTGACTGGAAAGAGAAGTATTTTAATTGTCCAGACTGCCCCTTAGAAGGCTGTGTCTAAATAAATAAATAAATAAGTAACAGAGGAGGAAGAAAATGAAAGGGAAGAAAAGATATGATTTTGATAACAAAATGAAAGCTTTTGATTTTAAAAAAAAATAAGGGAGAGAGATCCTTGTTCAACCATTTGCAAATAAATAAATAAATGTTATTACAATCTCAGTTCATGGAGGATGAGATAAGGCTACCAGTCCTGAGGTCTATAAATTTCCTGTGGCTTGAATCAATCCAAGCATCCATATAGTTCAGTATCCTTCTTGCTTACCCACGCCTATTTTCATGTTGGTCAGAAACTTCTGGAAAATCACAAACAAGTCTGTAAAGTCAAAAGTAATGTTTGTCCTGCAGCAAGTGTTATTCAAAGGACTATCAAAGTTTCCATTTAACTACCATATCCAGCTGCTGTAACAGAACTACCCACCATGGATTTGTCTATGATCTCCTTCTCAATAATGGCAGCAACTTATACACTGCCAAAAAAGGGGGACAAAAAGAGAACATAAATTTGCCTAAACTTTGCATATATTTGGATATACCAATTTGAAAATACAGTCATTACTATAGCTGAAACCAACATATAGGAGGTTATCACATAAGGAACCTCCCATCTTTGTCTCATCACTGTCCCATTCTTCCTGCATGATCACAGAAAGGATTTTCACACCACATTTATGCTTATCCTGTCTGGGAAGTGTGAATGACCAGGATGGCGCTAAAGGCTTTCTGATAAAGTCACGCTGCCTGTGATTTAAGCAACATTGGCCAGCTCTCATTAATACAATGCTGCTTTAATTATCTTACAGCTGTAAACCGCTTAGACACTGTTAGTTCAGTATGAAGCGATATATAAATGAAGCTGTTGAATGATGGATTAATGGCAGTTAATGACACGATTAGTGCAACAATTTGAAAGCCTTTCACACCATTGGGATTAAGGATGGGATAAGGATGGGGGAGTGATTCTGTCTGTTACGGACTGCCCTGGGCCTGACTTAGAGGCACAGTCAGAAGACTCAGAGACTGAAGACATGGAGGAGGCTGATACAGGGTCAGATCTGGGGTTGCCTGGATCTGGAGTCCCAGAGGAGGCACAGGAAGCTGCAGAGAGAGAAATGGACTGCAAGTGCTAGGACCTGTGGAGCAAAGACAGGTCAAGGAGTCTTTGAGGCATTCTTCCAAGCTAGGAGCCAAGAGGAGAGCTAATAGGTTTCAGCTGAGAGACATAGAGGCCTTTTAAAAGACCTCCAGCTGCAGAGATTCTTTGCACTTGACAATTTGTCTTGCAGCCTTCTTGTTCCTATATTCTTTGCTCAGTGATTTATTACTCTGGTTATCTGAACTCTGAAATTGCCTTATGACTACACTCCTGCCTTTGCCGTGACTGACTGTTATTGTGTGACCTTTGGACCAGACTCTGGACTACTCCTTCAACAACTCCCCTGCTGTGCTGTCTTCTGAAGAGGTGAGCAGGGCACTGTCCTTATCCTGTCCCTGTGTGATAATCTCTTAGGCTACTGTTCATCCCAGGATCTGGTATGTGTAGGGTAGCCATAATTGACCACTAAAACCCGGGACAAAATGTGGAACAAAATCTAGACCAAACTGTAGGACAACTGCTGGACAAAACTCAGCACAAAATGTAGGACATTTAAGAACCATAAATGTCCTACATTTTGGGCTGAGTTTTGTCCTGCAGTTGTCCTACAGTTTGGTCTACATTTTGTCCTACATTTTCTCCCGGGTTTTATTGGACAATTATGGCAACTCGTATGTGCCATATCATAGCATAACCCCCGGTTAAGCTGCTGTACATACTTTGGTGAATGTTTCAAGAGAAGGTATCATGTACCTCCTTGCACAGTACACCAGAAGCAAACAGCAGCCACAAAAAAAAAAAAAAATTAAAAGTGTGAGCCATTTATTTTGGTCACTGGGAGGAGGAGGAGGAGGAGGAGCTAGAAGCCCATTCTACAGAAACTGCTGGTAGAGGCATGCACCGTTAGGAAGGAGCTAGTAGCCAGGAGCTCTGTACATAACTAGAGTTGACTGAGCTCGCTAATAGAATTTGGGGACAAAGGCCAGGCCCAGAGGGGTTCTTTACACTGTTGTTTAGCAGGGGAAGCCCACAGTCTTGTTCAGTGCCCCTTAAGACTTTTCACTATGGACACTGAAGGCCCTGCTGCAGTCACCTGCAACACGTGTGGGATGTTTGTCTCCTTGCCTACAGATGTCAGGAACTTCACCTGCACTAAGTGCAAGTTGGTAGCCCTCTTAGAAGAGAAAGTACAGCAGCTGGAGGCCCAAGTAGCTACACTTCAGCCTCATAGGGAGTAAGAGGTTTTCCTGACCAGAACGGACCAGGTGGTCCTGGACAGGAAACACACAGAGGAAGTTGCTGGGGAGGAGGAGGTCACTTGACATACAACAGAAGTAGATAGTTGGGGGAAGGTTACACACAGAAGTAGGGAAACCAGGGAACGTTCTGTGGGCTTGCAGCTACAGAGTAGATTTGAATCTCTCTCTATTATCAAGGATGATGAGGAACAGCAGCAGGGACAGAGCAGGGGACCAAGAGAGTTCCACCAAAGGGAACAGCCGCTGCTAAGCCTCTGAGGAGGTGTGTGGTGATCATGGGGGACATCTTGCTGAGAGGCACTGAACCAGTAGTCTGTGGGCCTGACAAGATGTCTCAGGAGGTGTGCTGTCTCTCTGGCGCAAAGATCCGTGATGTGACAGAGAGGCTGACAAGATCTGTCAAGCCTACTGACCATTACCCCTTTCTTTTGGTTCATGTGGGAACCAATGATACTGCAAGGCACATCCTTCAGAATATCATAAGGGATTATGAGGCTCTGGCTAGGAAGTTGAAAGAGAAGGATGCACAGGTTGTCATCCCATCTCTTCTCCCAGTTGAAGGGCATGGTCCAGGAAGGGAGAGGAAAATAGCAGAGGTGAATTACTGGCTCCGCAGATGGTGCCACCAAGAACGATTTGGGTTTTTGGATCATGGCCTGAGGTTCCATGAGGAGGGACTTTTGGCAAGGGATGGGTTGCATCTCACACGAGTTGGCAAAACTGTTTTTACCAATAGTCTCAAAAATTTGATCAGGAGGTCTTTAAACTAAGTTATGTGGGGGAGGAAGACAGTATTCTGGAAGGCAAAAGGGCTGGAGAAAAAAGTCAAATTGACACTGAGGGAACAAGACAAACAGTGCAAGGACCCAAAAGTGGGAGGTAAAAGAACTTGCACAGGCAGCTAGTCAAAGGAACACATGGTCTTCAATGTCTCTACACTAATGCACAGAGCATGGGAAATAAGCAAGATGAACGTGACCTCCTAGCACAACAAAGCAAATATGATACAATAGGCATCACTGAAACCTGGTGGGATGAGTCTCAGGATTGGAATGTAGAAATAAAGGGGTTAATCTTTTTAAGAGAAACAGGCCAAACAGGAAATGAGGAGGAATATAGAATCATAGAGTTGGAAGAGACTGGAAGGGCCATCCAGTCCAACCCCCTGCCATGCAGGAAATCTAAATCAAAGCATCCCGACAGATGTCCATCCAGCCTCTGTTTAAAGACCTCCAAGGAAGGAGACTCCACTACATGCCGAGGCAGTTTGTTCCACTGTCGAACAGTCCTTACTGTCAGGGGGTTCCTCCTAATGTTGAAGTGGAATCTCTTTTCCTGGAGCTTGCATCTATTGCTCCAGGTCATAGTCTCTGGAGCAGCAGAAAACAAGCTTGCCCCCTCCTCAATATGACATCCCTTCAAGTATTTAAACAGGGCTATCATATCACCTCTTAACCTTCTCTTCTGCAGGCTAAACACCCCCAGCTCCCTAAGTCATTCCTCATAGGGCATGGTTTCCAGACCCTTTACCATTTTAGTTGCCCTCCTTTGGACACGCTCCAGTTTCTCAACATCCTTTTTGAATTGTGGTGCCCAGAACTGAACACAGTATTCCAGGTGGGGCCTGACTAGAGCAGAATATAGTGGAACTATAACTTCCCTTGATCAAGACACTATACTTCTATTGGAGCAGCGTAGAATCACATTGGCCTTGTTAGCTGCTGCGTCACGCTGTTGACTCATGTTGAATTTATGGTCTACTTGGACTCCCAGATCCCTTTCACACGTAGTTTCATTCAGCCAGGTGACACCCATCCTATATCTGTGCATTTCATTTTTCCGCCCTAAGTGCAGTACCTTATATTTCTTCATGCTGAAATTCATTTTGTTAGCCTTGGCCCAGCTTTCCAGTTTATCAAGGTCATTGTGAATTTTGATCCTGTCCACTGGGGTATTAGCTACTCCTGCTAATTTGGTATCATCTGCAAATTTGATAAGTATGCCCCTGATTTTGTCATCCAAGTCATTGATAAAGATGTTGAATAGCACTGGGCCCAAGACAGAGCCTTGTGGGACCCCAATGGCCACTTCTCTCCAGGATGAAAAGGAGCCATTGTTGAGCACCCTTTGGTTCGGCCAGTCAACCAATTCCAAATCCATGTAACAGTTACATTGTCTAGCCCACATTCCACTAGTTTGTTTGCAAGAATGTCATGGAGAACCCTGTCAAAAGCCTTACGGAAATCAAGATATACTATATGCACAGCATTCCCTTCATCTAACAAGCTGGTAATTTTATCAAAAAAAGAGATAACATTTGTCTGGCATGACTTCTTTCTCTGAAACCTGTGTTGACTTTTTGTGATTATGGAATTGCCTTCTAATTGACAATCTGTTTAATGATCTGTTCTAGAATCTTTCTTGGTATAGATGTCAGATTAACTGGACGATAATTGTTGGGATCCTCTTTTTTCCCCCTTTTTGAAAATGGGGACAATGTTTGCCCTCCTCCAATCTGCTGGGATTTCTCCTGTTCTCCAGGAGTTTTCAAAGATTATTGCTAATAATAATAATACATTTTATTTATAGACCGCTATTCCACGATGATCATAGCGGTGTACAGTAAAATCATAATATAATACAAAATACAGTTAAAGGAGGGAGAAGTCTCGTCCTTCAGGCAGACCTTGATGTTGCTGGGTCTGCCTGATCGCTCCCTCTGAGGCCGAGATGACAGTTGAGGAGGGAGGGGCCTCTTCCTTCAGGCAGACCTTGATGTTGCTAATGGCTCCGATATTAAATTTGCCAGTTCTTTTAGTACCCTTGGATGTAGTTCATCTGGTCCTGGAGACTTAAATTCATTTAGATTAACCAGGTATTCCTCTACTATCTCTTTACTTATTCTGTGCTGAAATTCCCCTATTCTGTCCTCTGCTCCATTATCCTCAGGTTGAGCACTCTTTGCATTTTCTGAGAAGACAGAGGCAAAGAAGGTGTTGAGCAAGTCTGCCTTTTCTCAGTCTTCTGTTAGCATTTTGCCATCTTCTCCACACAGTGGCCCTACCATTTCCTTCTTCTTCCTTTTGTTCCAGACATACCCAAAAAAGCCCTTTTTGTTGTTTTTAACCCTGTGAAATTGGAAAAATCACAAATTGATTTTTAAAAAACAACTTTTTTTTTACCTGAGAGAACACCTCTCTAGGAAGCGTTAGGTCCTCCAGTGCAACTCTATGGTCAATACCCACCAGAAGTTCACCCTAGAATTGTGCTGGGTGACCTATAAATTCTTAGAGAAGTGCTGAAGGCCCTAGAAATTTCTAGAAAGAACGTATTATTCTAATCTGTGAATAATCAAACTGCAATGGGGCTTGAATATAAGTGAAACTCCGTTTTTGCGAGGGGTTCCAGAACAGATCCCTGATGAAAAAGGAGGGGCAACTGTACATCCTATTGTCCATCCTCAATCTACTAGTGATTAATTTCACTGGATGACTTCCAAGTTCTGGAATTATGTGAGGAGAAAAACTGTATTCTGTTTACCATTCCCGCACCCTGCATACATTTCTCTCTCCTTTCTCTCTCCACGATTGCCACACCCTACATAACTCCATCATATCCCCAGAGCTTGGAAACAATACTATTTGAATTACAACTCCCAAAATCTCCAGCTACCCACAATCCCTGGTGGCTGTGGATTGTTGCAGGACAAAAAGTAACTTTTCCAGCCTCTGTATGCCCTTCATACCATTTAATCTTCTCCACTAAATTAAAACAGAACCAACTGTTTTAACTTTTTCTCAGATGGAAACTATCTTGATCATTTTTGCTGCCCTTTCTCTGCACATTTTCCCCATTCTACAATAACCTGTTAGAGATGGGATGACCACAACTGCACATTGTATTTGAAATGCAACCACACCATAAATTTATATAAAGACTTTAGCAGATTGGCAGTTTTATTTAACTCTCCAATCTGGTGACAGAGCAACTCAATTTTTCCACCTTTGCTGCATACGGATATACATAGAGATATATGCATACAAACACAAGAGACCTCTGTAAGGAAAACTATTGATTTTAGCTGTTTTATTTTTACAGCACCATTAAGAAGCATTAAAATGTAAGACTGCTGGAGGACCATTTCATATAAAGCCATGAACTGCCTGTTTTATGAGATAGATTTTTCAAAGTAATCATAAATTCTTGTTAATTTAGTTCTTTCCTTCTTTCCCCAAAAGAATTGAAATAAATGTTAAGGAAGATTCACACTCCTCCATTCAATCTTTCCATGGAAGACTTTGTAGCCAGAAGTATCCACTCCACTTTGTGAAAAGATTTGGATTTATGTATTTGAAACACACGCATCTGCCATTCTTCCGACAAAGCTCTCAGGACAGCTTAATAACAATAAAACAACAAAAACTGAGTTAGTAAAGCAATAAAATCATAAATAAATCACACTTCAAAAAAATACAGCAGGACAGAATAATAGAACCTGACATTCATATATACTCTAAAACATGAATACAGTCTAGGCAAATCAAAAGATCCCAAAAAGCAAACCATGAAAGCAATAGCTATACTGCCTGGTGGAAGAATTTAAAAGAAAATGCACCACTGTACAGAAGGCCCTGTCTCTCTTTGACACTTGTCTCATTTCAAAAGGCTTTTTCTCTATCCTGGAAGCCAGGCGGAGAACATCTGGATAAAAATTAAAGGGGGGGGGGACAACAGGGATGTTATTGTGGGAGTCTACTACAGACCCCCAAGTCAGATGGAGGAATTGGATGATGCCTTTCTAGAACAGATGACCACACACTCAGAAAGGAGAGATGTAGTAGTGATGGGTGACTTCAACTATCCTGATATTTGCTGGAAGTCAAACTCAGCCAAATTCTCAAGGTCTAGCAAATTCCTCACTTGCCTTGGAGACAATTTCATTGTCCAAAAGGTGGAAGAGGCAACAAGGGGATCAGCTATTTTGGATCTGATCCTAACCAACAGGAGTGAAAGTGGTAGGATCCCTAGGTGGAAGTGACCATGTTCTCCTGGAGTCTGTTATACAATGGAAAGGAGAAGCCAGGCATAGTCAGACTAGCATCCTAGACATTAGGAGAGCTGATTTTAGTAAACTTAGAGAAATACTGGGGGTAATCCCATGGTCAGGAATACTAAAAGAGAAGGGAGTTCAAGATGGACGGGAGTTTCTCAAAAGGGAGATACTGAAAGCACAATTTAATCAGTTCCAGTGAGGAAAAAAATGGGAGATACTTCAAGAAACCAGGATGGATGACTAAGGAACTTTCAACTGAGCTAAGTTTTAAATGGAACATGTATAAGAAATGGAAAAACAGGGAAATCACCTAAGAAAATTCAAACAAATAGTGAGTACATGGAGGGATAAAGTCAGAAAAGCTAAAGCACAGAATGAGCTCAGCCTTGCTAGCGAAAACAACAAAAAGGGATTTTTGGGGTATGTCCGCAGCAAAAGAAAGAAGTAAGAAACGGTAGGGCCACTCCATGGAGAAGATGGCAAAATGCTAACAGAAGACAGAGAAAAGGCAGAATTACTCAACACCTTCTTTGCCTCAGCCTTCTCAGAAAAGGAAAAGGGTGCTCAACCTGAGGATAATGGAGCAGAGGACAGAATAGGGGAATTTAAGCACAGAATAAGCAAAGAGATAGTAGAGGAATACCTTGTTAATCTAAATGAATTTAAGTCTCCAGGACCAGATGAACTACATACAAGAGTATTAAAAAAACTGGCAAATGTAATATCGGAGCCATTGGCAATAATCTTTGAGAACTCCAGGAGAAGTCCCATCAGACTGGAGGAGGGCAAACGTTGTTCCCATCTTCAAAAAGGGGGAAAAAGAGGATCTCAACAATTATCGTCCAGTTAGTCTGACGTCAGTACAAGGAAAGATTCTAGAGCAGATCATTAAACAGAGAGTCAATTAGAAGGCAATTCCATAATCACAAAAAGTCAACACGGGTTTCAGAGAAAGAAGTCATGCCAGACAAATCTAATCTTTTTTTTTTAATATAAAATTACCAGCTTGGTAGATGAATGGAATGCTGTGGATATAGTAAATCTTTATTTCAGTAAGGTTTTTGACAGGGTTCCCCATGACATTCTTGCAAACAAACTAGTGGAATGTGGGCTAGACAACGTAACTGTTACATGGATTTGGAATTGGTTGACTGGCTGAACCCAAAGGGTGCTCAACAATGGCTCCTTTTGATCCTGGAGAGAAGTGACCAGTGGGGTCCCACAGGGCTCTGTCCTGGGCCCAGTGCTATTCAACATCTTTATCAATGACTTGGATGACAGAATCGGGGTCATACTGGACGGAGACGGCTGGGCGCTGGGGGACAGAATGGGGCCTTTTGGAGGACGTTTTCATGTGCAATAAAATCTGTTTTTTGCAAGTCACGCGTGCACATGAGCATCCTCTTTCCATACCTGAAACGGAGAAAAAAACTGGTGTAATAAAATCCTAAGAGTTAAATTCCTCATCCCTGTTCAATGTGGAAAGAGGATAGACTCAGCAAGGGTGCCCATGTCACTACTAGTTTGAACCTAAATTTTTGGGGTTCCCTAAAGTTTTTGCTTGTTGACTTGTGAAACCCTTCGGCGTATGTTTTGAAATGCCCCTGACTTTTTGAAATCATTTTAATCCAGAGAAATCTGGATACGAAACACTGACACATTTTGCTTAAAGGGTTTTTTACAGGCACAAAATGAAGGCCCTATGTGCCTTTGAGCTTTTAAAATGGAGTAATGCTAAATGATAAAGTGCACCTTTAACTTAATGACAGTAATTCAGTTTCAGATGGCAAGTGCCATTACCCCCCTCCTTTTAAGACTAGAACCAGTCATAATTTAAAGGACAATTATGATAATCCACATGTAATGAAGACTATTCTGAAACAAAAAAGTGCACCCCTTTTTGTGAGATGCATGTGTGTGCATATTTTCCCCATTATATAAATATAATAACACCATTTTTCTAAAAGTGAATATATGAATAATTCTCTTTTCTAAGCTGCAGTTTCCCTTTCAGGTTCAGGAACAACCAATGACTGATCTTCCCTTAGGTTTCATATGTATGTATCCATATAAGCCATCATCCTAAGATACATACTATTACCTTCCCATCCAATTCAGCATCACCTCAACACCCACAACAGAGCATGACAAACAGCACAAGCCAGCACTGGAACCATGTGATATTCCTCCTCCACCATCATTTAGTAAGGGCACACCTTGTAACTATAAAAGTAACTTTAAAAGTTGGAAATGCACTACAAAAGGAATGTAATTATGCATTCATTATTGGGAGGAAAACTAATTACAGGAAAATTAATGGTAAAAAGTAACTACTGTATATACTCATGTAAAAGTCTACAAATTTCAGTCAAAAAATTGACCCCAAAAAACTGAATCGGCTTTTCCACGGGGCAATGTTAAGTACTGTACATTAACTCTTATTTTAAAAGGAATCATCCTCTCGTGAAAGGCAAGAGTGTAATCTGTCCTGGAAGTACTGACCTTCCCTCTACTCTCTAATCCATCCAGCCTTTAGGATAAGCACAAACAGTTATGCTTGCTGGGATCTTGTAAGTTTTTTGCCATTATTTTCCTTTGCTTCCTCTTTTAGATCCTTTGTAGATCTTATCTAAACCATAATATTGGCCCCAAAATCTGCCCTCAAATTATACACAAGGTTGGCTGACAGGGTCAGTGTGTTGTAGTGATTTGAGTGCTGGACTATGGCTCTGGAGGCCAGGGTTCAAATCCCAGCTCAGCCATGAAAATCTCCTGAGTGACCTTGGACAAGTCATGCTCTCTCAACCTCAGAGGATGGCCATGGCAAACCCACTCTGAAGAAAGTTGCCAAGAAAATCCCATGATAAACTCAGCTTAGGGTCGCCATAAGTGAAGAACGACTTGAAGGCACACAACAACAGTTGTAACAACCAAACTCTGAACTTGGAAGTACAGTTGGCCCTCCTTATTCACGGATTTTTTTATACACAGATTCAAGCATGCACGGCTTGAAAATATTTGGAAAAAGTATAAATTTCAAGTATCAAACCTTGATTTTCCCATGTTATATAAGGGACACCATTTTGCTATGCCATTGTATTTAATGGGACTTGAGCAAACACGGATTTTGTTATTCACGGGGGTTCTTGGAACCAAACCCCAGTGAATAAAATGGGTCCACTATAACTCATTATTTCTTAACATGTATTTCTGAACAGTGGGTTCACTTACTAACAAATAAAGAAAAATATTATGTGTAATACAATATTTTCTCAATATAAAGATTATTTTCAGACTGCAAACGCAATGCACACCTTCCTTTGTAAAATGTTTATTTTGCTAGGAGCGCATGGATGAAGAAGCTATATAGGAGCCCTCAAAAAAGCAGATTAACAACTGGTTATTTTTTTCTTAGACCTGACCTAGTTCTAATCATTTGCCATTCAAAAGAGGCAGAACTTAGATCTTGGCAGGAAGCTGTTACCATTCACTGCGAATGGTGGTTTGAAGGGACTGCCGTATGTAGTCAAATACGTTGGCACAGTGGGGAGATGTGATCTTTTCTAAGGCTGTTATTCTAATCATTTCATCTAGTCCCTTGTCCCAATATAATATTCACTGGCACAAAGTTAATTTAATACTCTTTTCTAAAATAAAAAATATATAAAACATAAAATCCCAGTGATAGTACAAAAACCCTATTATAAAGCAGAATACATTGAATGAGGGGCTTCTGGGAAGCCCTTCATCTCCTGCTAATTGTACACTGCATTTGTGTCACAAAGGCCTCCGTGGCAATGCACTGTTGCCTCTTTCCTTATTTCACTGCAATATTTAAGAACGGTTGGAGAGCCACCAGGGATGGCTGGCACTCTCCATAGATTAGCTGCAAGTAATTGCAGTTATAAATATACACACATATACACAGATATTATTATGTTGGGAAGTCTCTCGCTTTCATTCTCAGCCTCTCGCTCTCATTCTCTCTCATACACACACATGCACGCTTTTTATCTTATCATCTCCCCTTTATCAAAAGCCAGCCTGGCATAGTGGCTTGAGTGTTGAACTACGACTCTGGAGACTAGGGTTTGATTCCCAGCTCAGCCATGAAACCCACTGGGTGACCTTGGCAAGACACACTCTCTCAGCCTCGGAAGATGGTAACGACAAACCTCTGAACAAATCTTGCCAAAAAAAAACCCACGATAGGTTCCACTTAGGGTCGCCATAAGTCGGAAATGACTTGAAGGCACGCAACGCACATAGCAAGATTCCATCATTATGATGGGAAAGGTGTATGTAGACTGAAGACTTATTTACTGTAGGAACCCAGTGGCTCATATCTTATAAATTAGTCCCAACAAGAGTAGATCCACTTGTGTATGGGTTGATGTAGTGGATTGACACATAGATAAATTTCACTGATTCAATAGGTCTTCTCAACAGAATTCAGGCCAATATGTGTGGGAAGGAGGAGGTGCATCTTTGCCCATTCTACATCAGGAATCAGCAACTGTAATCTTCTGTGTCTTGGACTGCAACTCCCATCAGCCCTGGCCATATTAGCCAATGGTGAGACATTATGAGAGATACAGTCCAAGCATCTTGAAGGCCATAGTTGCCTACACAGAGACCAGCCTCCCATTCAATTTATATCTTCATTTAACTTCCTGGTTGTTGTTGCTGATGATGATTTTAAAAATGGGGCAAAAACTGGGGGGAATGCCTCCTATGCCCATTAGTAACCATGGGCAAAAATGTGAAGCCCTGGGGGCACAGGCTGTGCTTAGCCTACCCCTGATCTAAGGTCGTCCACCATTGTCCTCTAAATGGTTCCATCCTATGACATGCTGGGGCTGGTAATCTGGTGAAGCACTAGAGCTCCCTGACTCAGAATTTTAAACACCACTCTCTATACTTCAAATCACAGGATTCCTTGGAATGGAACCATGGCAGTCACAGTGTAATAATAGTGCCATGATTATGTAGTGTGAATGGGGTTTTGGTGCCAGAAAGAAGACAACGTCGATACCAAGCAGACCTCCAAGGGGAGACTATTTCATAACCAAAAGCAAAAAAAGGTCCTTTCCCAAGTCTTCCCACAGTATATTGCTTCCACTAGTGGGGCACAGATTCTCCATGTAAAAGCACACAACACACACAGTGGGGCACAGAGAGGTTACGTGTATCGAAATAAGAGAGGGTTGTGCAGCTGTGGAGACCCACCTGTGGGGCTGTGAATCCCATTTTGGGAGAAAGATGGAATATAAATCCCCCCCAAAAAAAAAAATCTCTGCTGGTGGTTATCAGTCTGGCAATGTTGTTGCAGTCTTTTACTGTAACTTTATTATTCACTTTGACATTTCAAATTATTTTTTTTCTTTTCTTTTTTTAAAAAAAGTTCCTACTTCTAATAACACTTGTATCTGTCAGTTATTTTGAAGTACATTTACTGTTGATCTTATGTTTGGACGCCATCCTAAAAATGATGATAAATGGCATTATGTAAAATTTACAGAATAGTTCAAAATAAAATTAAATAATGCAGTGGCATCCCCAAGCCATTCAATTGAATCCTGGTCTCCAGAGTTGTAGTCCAACACTTAAACCACCATGCCATGCTGACTCTGTCGGTGTAGAGCTAGGTGCAATTCCAGAGAGGACAACTAGAATCCTATATGGCAGTTACTAATACCAGGTGATTGTTGAACTAACTTGTGATAGTTTTGTATTCACGAACCCTACATAGCCCTACATAATTCCTACTTTAGGGGCCACATAGGGACCATGACAGTGCCCCAATCTGCACTTATCAGGAATCAGCCACTGTGATCAATGGGGATCTGTTTCCCTGTTCCTTGGGGAGCAAATAGTTGGCATTCCTGATCTCCAACTTGAGGAGGGGATTGTAACAGAGGTCCTTCTTCTACTTGTTGCACTGGAGATTGCTCATTGGATGATGTAGAATGACAGCCAGCTGCTTCTCAAGCAACAAGGGAACAGACCCCCATGTATAACAGTGCCTGCTTCCCAGTAAATGGGGATTTTTTTTGTGGAGGGATCAAGCCTGGATTCATGGTGCTTGCACATACATAAAGACCATACATGATTTCAGTCCATATTCCTATGCAAAGCCCACTGAAAATGCTGGGACTTTGTGTGCAGAGCAGTATCAAATACAGTCGCCCCTTGGAACTCGCAGGGAATCCGATCCGGACCCACCCACCCCTGCAAGTTCAAAATCTCACGCATATTCAAGCCCCATAGGCCATAAGGTTAATGGCGGTCACCCCTTCACCGATTTCCAAGTCCACAGATTTCCAGATCCGTGGACTTGGAGGGGTGACTGTATTTTATGAATCATTGCCTAAATGCTCTTTAAAGTCCATTTATGAAAAAATGTTTATTTCTTTTAATTTATTTTTTATAATTACAAATCTATTTTTGCAAGATCCCCAGATTTCTTAGTCCATATATGTGTTCCCCAAGGCTTTTGAATACTGCATCAGCAATACAAAATGAGAAGCCCCTATATGAACAAAAGACATACAGTGCTTTCTTTTTCTTTTGCTTCTCCTTCAAAATGGTAACTGGAAGTCACATTGTGTCATATCCTGTCACAATTTTGAAAGAGAAACAGAAGGATAAGAAGATATTTGACAGAAGGTGGGACATTCTGAGGGTGGGGTTCAAGGGTCTGAGAGGGGATTTTGCACGTTTTCAAGCATTTGCAAATACTTTGTGTGTAATTTTTAGGTGATTTTTTTGCCAGAAACCATTCCTCCAAAAGTTTTGGGGAAATGGTTTTTCGGGAAGTGCTGCAGGGCTTCAGGGGGCATGTAGGTGGTGTCCAGAAATCATATGAAGTCTGTGGGCTGCACTTTCCCCAGCCCTGCTTTAAAATATATTGAACAAAAATAACCAATTCCCATTTGGCTTCCATTTCACCAAGAAAGAAGCTATTGTAGAGTAGCTTAATATGGCATACAGCAATCCATAATTTGGTGGGAAGGGGAATTTAGAAGTAGTAAATTTTGGCACGTTCCTATTTTCATTTTGTAATGTAGGATATAAAGACATTGGCTGAGATTGTAGATTGCATTTGTAACTATGTAAACATAGTTACGAATGACCTAAGAAACTGACCCTTGTAACCCACGTTAAACTCAAGGGAAAGCACTAGCCACATCATCCAATTCCTGAAGCACCCAGCCCTTCGGTGCTGCAAACCTCCATCCCTTGGAGCAGCTCCATTGAGTTTACAGTGGGTTTGGGGGGGGGGGTATTAATAATCATGGCAATAGTAGCATGATCATGAATCATTGCTTACAAATCTAGAACTGCAATGCAGACTGTCAGCCAGTATTTCTATGATTTTGATGATTAAGTTCAAATTTATCCTATACTTCCTTGTACTTCTCATTAAGGCATTGGTAACATGCAATAGTATTCAAACATAACTGATAAAAATATTGATTCACCTTTTTAAAGGCAGACAGTTATTATATACTGGGGGGAGATTTCTTTGACAGTCCTGGCAATTGTACTTTGGAACTTTTCATCTAGTTTAATTTACCTCCTCCTCTTTGTTCTGAAATATTACACTCTTATATAACCCCTGTATATGTGTAGCAGAAACCTGTTTCTAAAGAAAATAACAATGTGTGTCATTTCTGAACTCCACAAAAGAAATTGCAGTGGAGTTTGATCAGAAAGATTCCCTTGTCACCTCAGTTATATTTGGTTCCATGTAAGAATTTTTTACTTGAAAGCAGCAGCCAAGTAAACATTGCATTCTACTGAACCGAATGTTGTTTAACAGGGTAATATGATAGCTTTCAAAATAATTAGCTGAACAGTAATGAGGATTTAATGGGGTTTTGGGCACCGCTGAAGGACGGACACAAATACTTTGTTTTTTAACCTACCTTGTGGCTAATGACCTCAGGTGGGAATATGGGAGTACTGCATTTGGAAAGCAGGAAACACAAAGAATGAAACAGAACCTGAAGGCTTGCTGTGGAGTTTCAGAAAACTCCTTGTTGGAGAAAGGTGGAACAAAAAAAAAATAGCTGAACAAAAGACACATCTGATCCCCACCAGACTTTAGAATGTTTCTTTTTAACAACACAGGAAAGATAAGCCCCTCCTGAATTAGAACTTCAGAAGAGGAAAAATCAAGATTTAAATGCTTTCACAGGCTATCATGAATCAAGTATTTTGCTTTTAAATGAATTGACAGAAGTAGCATCTAAACATTAAAATTTGAAGGCCCAAGATTGGGAGCAGGTCTATAAAATGTCCCAGCATTGTTTAAGGGTGCCATTTTGGTCCTGCTTCCTATCATAGTATGTGGAAAGTTGGGGTCCTCATACCACTCAGAAATCAGGTCTTGGCTTGCGTATCCTGGCACTGGAGCTACTCCAACCATGCCCTGTTGCAAAGGCCCTCTCTTCTGAAACTAGATGGCTGTTCATATGTGCATCCTGCTGATCCACCCATTGCATCCATCATTGCTACTGAAATCAGAAAGAGGCACCTCAATCACATGGCTGGGCACCTTGTTCTGATGAGCAAGTGACTGGTACCAGCAGCAGACATGCCAGATGGCTTTGAAACAGCCACCCACAGAGGATTCCAGATCTTCTCAGAATATCTGAAGTGAAAAATAAGTTTTTAAATTTTGTTTTAAAGGGGGTATGCCCTAGTTCTGGTGCTAGACATTACCTAGTCTGTTCACACCAGAACCCGGGTTTGGGTTGTGCGTCATGTGATCTCCCCACAGAGAGGACAGAGGGTGGCTATTTTATTTGGCATGAGCAGACAGGACCTCTGAAAAATTAGAAGTAGATTATAATCTACAGTTGTGTGCTTTCAAGTCATTTCCAGTTTATGGTGACCACAGGGTGTTCTTGAGAAGTTCCTTCAGAGGCGGTTTGCCATTGCCATCTTCTGAGGCTGAGAGGGTAATAGAGGGGATTTTCATGACTGAGCCAAGATTTGAACCTTGGTCTCCAGAGTCCAACCTTCAAACCACTGTGCCACGCACTTGGTAAAATATAATTCTACTATTATCATACTATATGAATATGAGTATTAATTCCCAGGGATCTTAAGTAGCTCTCTGCAGCTACTTGATCTGTTGATCATTTTTGGGAAGGGGCTGGTCAACTGAAATAGTGTTGAGCAAAAAGTGTCAGTAAGGCTGCGAATCCAGTTGTACTTCAAACTTTGAAAATGCTATGCACCAACATTTCATAGATGAAAACTGGAACACGTGTCTGAACAGAGTGCAGTTAAAATGACAATAGTTGTTAATGTGGAAGAACAGACAAGTTAGGAGAGGCTGCAACACTTAGGCTTTGCTTACACATACTAGGAAGGGCAAGATTCTGTCCCTTCCTCTCCTTTTTTCCCTGCAAAGCAATTGAAGTAAACTGAGAAGAAAGAAAGAATGTAGGAGAAGATAGAAACTAGAACATTTTTAAAGTAGCTGAAGAAGTGGTGTAGTGGTATGAGCACTGGACTACAATCCCCACTGAGTCATGGAAACCCACTGGGTGACCTTGGGCAAGTCACACACTCTCACCCTCAGAGGAAGGCAAAGGCAAGCTTCCTCTGGACAAACCTTGCCAGGAAAATTCTGTGATATGTTCATATTAGGGTCCGATAAGTCAGAAACAACTTGAAGGCACACAACCATAATAAAGAAGTGAGATGACAGAAGATCAGTTCAAACTGTCCCTTCCAAACTGGGAGAGCTGGAGGATGTGATCCAAGTTGTTGGACCTAACTGGGAGATAGGAGTCATCACTTTGGACAGTTATTTTAAAGCTCAAGGATAACTGCAGAAAACTTCATTTCACTGACATGGGAGTCATCAGATAGTACAGATACTACTACATATGGCTACAGTGGATGCCACATTGCAGTGCCATGGTCTCAGCCTCAAACAATAGCCAAGGCTTGAAAATGGAGGAGGATGGCTTGCTCAAAAAACGGCAGGTTGAAAAATACAATCAGTTTCCTGATACAGAACCTTAGGCTGATGTTCATGAACCTGCAGACCTGAACCAGGACCTTCAGGACTTACTGCTTTATCGTACTAGGGAGCAAACAGGATTTAAACAAGAATTAAACTAGAAAAAACCAGGAAATGTCTGGTGTTTATCACACAGCATTTCCTGGTTTTCTCTAGTTTAACTCTCATTTAAATCCTGTTTGCCCACTAGTGTGATAAAGCAGTCAGTTCACAAAAGAAAGTCAAACTCCCATAATTCCACTAAAAATACTTTTCTTACAACAAAGGCAACACACAAGAGAGAAAAAACTGAGAAATGGAAATGGGCATGTCTGCAATCCAAGGTTTTGTCCCTTCAAGAGGGTATTTGAGCAGGGTGAGTATTCAGGGAGGAACTGCATATTTGCATGCATTTGAGCGTACACATTTTTGAGCAATTTGGTTACAATTTTTGGTACAAATTTTCAGGCAATTTGTGCTTGCAGGAGAATTGTGACTCCACAACACTCTACAGTGTGTGCTTGGGAGTTCTGCTATCAATGGCCCTTCTTCTGGGCTTTGCTGGAGGTCAAAGTCAGATACACAATAGCTAACTACACAGTTGAGCCCCCATGTTGTTCTGAATCTTACCAACATCTACATCACAAGGATAAGAGTGAGCCCTAAGATCCATGCCCATCCTAGTATTCTTGGAATACACCACTGGAGAAAGCAATAAAATCTATTCTCGTCTTTTCTTTTCATTTTTACACACTTAAGAATCCCCAATTTATTTTAAAGTAAATGAGGCTCCCACTGGACTTAAAAGGTTTACAATGGATTGAGATTATAATGATGATGCATCTCATGGCGGATGAACTTTGCCACAAACAGGCATTTCAGAAAGTCAATACACATAAATTGATGAGCTTGTCAATGAATGCAACTTTTTTTGAGGAGGGGGGATTCCTGCCACCTGACTCAGTGTAATTTCTGGACTTTATAAGGTTGTAGCTTCATAAGGTGGCAGCCAGAAGGGCAATGAAGTAAGTAGGAAGTGTTAGGAAGTGGCTGCCACCAGAATAAGCAGCAGTTGTGAAGGAACATCCATCAGTCAATATCCATGGAGCCGCTTGGGGTTGACTGCAGCCTCCTCTTGCCTCCAGGAGCAGCTAACATTTCCTGCAGGTGGGTATTACCACAGCATGAGAAACTTATTTATGCACACTGCAGCTTCTAGAATTTTTCATGCTATCCAACCTGACTGGGAAATTCTGGAGGCTGTACTAGTGTAAAAATGTTTCCAAACTTTATCTTTGGCAGCAGTGACACATTTGAAAGTGCTGGTAATAATTCTAGCATGACCCAAAAAAAGTCCAAAAATGCAGGTACCTATGCTGATCCATACCAACAAATGGCTTCTAGGTTTGTTTGTTTTCCTTCCATCAATAATGGGTGTTTTCTAAATCCAATGTCTCTTAATTTCTAATTCAAGAACATACCACTACAAAATATTGTTGCATTAAAACAGGCATAGATGATGCCAGTGTGTTGCTGCTGGTCAACTTCTTTTCCTCTGAGCAACAGTGAAGGTTGCACTTATGTTCAGAGGGAACAGAGAAGGTTGGGAGGGGAGAAGTAGATGTCAGAGTCATCCCATTGCATCAAAACAAGTGTGATGATCTAACCTTGCCAAACCTCCCTCTACTACGTCAGTGGTTACTACATAGTGGCCTTGGACAGATAAAAAAAGATGACCGGCTTCTGTACTTTTAATAGTTGTGTAGAACAAATTGCAGCAGGTATTGTTTATCACACAAGGACCACTTGCTGAAATCCCCCCCCCTTTTTTTTTTTTTTTTGTACAACTGTTAAAGGTACAGGAGCCCTGTCCCTGTTTCATCTGGTAACCCTACTGGGCAGTCATGACTTTTTCAAGCAGGGCTGCACAAAGTGTGGCTCTCAGTTACTCCATACTCCCTGGACTGCCCAGGATATTTTTTCCTGGTAGATTTTTTTCTGAATTGATTCTTTGGAAGTTTCCAAGAGTAGCAATTTGCCTTTTGAACTGTTTTTCCTTCCCATACCATTCTGTTTAAAAGCCAAAAATAACAACACCTCTCCTTGACAATAAAAATGCAACAATATATTTTTTAAAAGGTTGGGTTCCCCTTCATAAGCATTCTCAATCAGTTGCCTAAGCCACCCCACATTCCTTCATAGTAGAGCCAGCCTTAACCTGCTAGGCCTCGATATAATACAGTTGGCCGTTCTTATACACGGATTTTTTATACAAGGATTCAGGCATACACGGTTTGAAAATGTTTTAAAAAAA
Organism: Sceloporus undulatus; assembly: GCF_019175285.1. Classification (NCBI taxonomy): domain Eukaryota; kingdom Metazoa; phylum Chordata; class Lepidosauria; order Squamata; family Phrynosomatidae; genus Sceloporus; species Sceloporus undulatus. Next base: position 356,532,635 of record NC_056522.1, on the reverse strand, counting down.
AGTATAAATTTCAAATATCAAAACTTGATCTTCCATTTTTTATAAGGGACACCATTTTGTTATGTCATTATATTTAATGGGACTTGAGCATACATGGATTTTGTTATCCACGGGGGATCTTGGAAACAAACCCCAGCGTATAACAAGGGTCCACTGTACAGTGAAATTGCTGTTCTGCCACACACACCTAAAAAGTGGTTGTTTTATTTTTTAAAGGAATTGATTTCAGTTTGACGACATCTGTTGAAATTTCATTGGGATTGTCTGTTTTCTTTTCTTCCATTTAAATTGTGCAGCTTTCTTGTTGTTTGCCATTGTATTGCTGCAACATGAAATCAAGCTGCAAGATTAAAAGGCTCCTTAGGGAGATGCACTAAGGGCCATGTTTTCCACCTTGGTCTTTTGGGCCATGCCCTTAATTGGAACTAAGTGTCCCACTAATGATTTGGTCTGCTGGGATCTCTGTGACCATTTCAGCATTGCAGTTGTCTGCCTAATGGACTCCTAGAAAACACCAATCCCTGTTCGTCTTGCCCCTGAGGATCTCCACCTCCATTAAATATACAGCAATCTTCAATTAACTGAATGTTTATGAAACATTGTGGCAAAAGGGGGGGGATTAGGGGCTAGTTCTTTAGGGAGGTCCTTTGCTTAAAGGGACATGAGGTAATTGAACCATTATGCAAGCAGTTCTCAATGTAAAGACCAGCTTGTGTCTCATGCTAATATGGTGGGGAATGGTCATACCACTGTGACCAGAGGCAGAGATCTTTATGCCACTTGAGGATTGGTAGCATGGCATTAGCACATTGGTAATTGACCCTGGCTGTGGGCCACTTCAAGCTGATGATGACCAATTCCATTGGGGCCACAAGGGATAGCAGTATTAGCAAAGCCAGGCAAAGAGTCTTGTGGCTCATTCAAGACTATCTGTAACATGGCATGGCATACTGGTTTGAGTGTTGGACTACAACTCTGGAGATCAGGGTTTGATTTCTGCTCAGCCATCAAACCCACTGGGTGATCTTGGGCAAGTCACATGCTCTCAACCTTGAGGGAAGGCAATGGGAAACCTCCTTTTTTTCTGGGTTCTTTTTGGTGCGGAGGGATGCTGCACAGTTTGACTGCTGCGGCGTCCCTCAGGAGCAAAAACAGGTGGCTCCAGCCTGCTCTTTTGGGGCAGTCTTTTGAGCCCCTGAGTTTCCATGGCTAAGCAGGTATTTGAACCCTGGTCTCTTGGAGTATAGTCCAACACGCAAACTACTACACTATGCTGGGTGTATATTTATTAATTATGTTATGTCTTACCTTTCCTCCAATGAGTTCAAGGCAATATAAGGTGTCTCGGCACAGCACAGATAAAGCAGTTTGACATCACTTTAATTGCCATGACTCAATCCTTTGGAATTCTGGGATTTGTCATTTGGTGAGATATTTAGCCTTTTATATCAGAGAGCTGTGGTGCCACACCAAACTACACATCCCAGAATTCCATAGTATTGAGCCATGGAAGTTAAAGTGGTGTCAAATGCATTATTTTGGCAATGTACTAGCAGCCATACCTTGGTCCCCTCTTACTTTTTCCTCACAACAACCTGTGAGGTAAGTCGAGCTGAAAGAGAGTGATTCATGCACATGGCTCAATGGAGACTTGAATTTAGATCTCTCAGATTCCCATACCCTACTAATAAAAGTGGTGTGGATGTTATTGTGTAGGTATGAAATGTGCACTGTGAGGTTTTACGCATGCCCGTTTCGGCTTTGATTATTTGATTATTTGCAGTTTTGATTAATATGCTCTCCTTCCTCTTCAGAAGTTGACCATAGAGATATACAGGTCAACTTAGAAGTTCCTAAAGAAAATACTTCTCTAGGCATTTGTACACCCTCCAGCATGATTCTAGGATCAACATCTGGCCGATGTTAACCATAGAGTTGCACCTGGCAATTCCTAGAGAGGTTTTCAATTAGGTAAAAAGAATAGTGCTTTTTTATTTGTGGTTTTTTCACATTCACAGAAGTCCTTCACCCCTAACCTCAACAAATATTGGGACCACTGTATGGAGTGAAATAATGGTGTGGTACAGAGCGCCAAAAAGAGGTGCCAGGGAGGCACCTCTCCTTGCTCTGCAGCAGCACCATAACAACCAAATTGCACGGCACTGCTGCACAGCAAGAAAGGAGCATGCAGAAGAGGCTCCTTTTTTGCGGAGTACCTGCACCACACCAAAGCGCCAATGATGGCACGATGACGTGACAGCAGCATAGCCCCGCTTGGACGCCCCTGAGCAACCCTAGCACATCATGGGCGCGCCGCAAAGGGCTTGTCTGTACTGGGCCAATGTTTCTTAAACTTCCTATGTGTGTAAAAGATGGATTGTGTTGGTGGGGTGAAAGATGGATGTGTATATGTGAATGAGAGAGAGTGAATAGCAGAAGTGAACATTGGCTGAAACTAAGGCATGGTACATACCATCAACAAGTGGCATATCGGTACTGATTTTGGGGTTAGGGACCGTGCGGCAACCGCACAGTCCCTAACCCTACTACATATAGATGGCATAACAGTGGTGGCACCCTGTGTACATGGGTGCCACCATTGTTACATAACGCTGCACGGCAACAACACGTTGCTGCGCAGCACTTACATAACAAGTGCACCAGTGACGTACTTGTTACACTGCCCCTGCAGATTAAAAAGAACCCGTTTTTGTCCGCATTCTTTTTCCTCCAGAGAAAAGCTGCATGGTTTGGCAGCTGCGGCTTCACTCCAGAGAAAAGTAGGCTTCCGGCAGGCCACCCTTTTAAGGCGGTCTGTTCCGCACCCAAGTGTTGCAGTGGGCCTTTGGTATCCACTGGGTTTGGTTCCAGAATCCCCTGTGGCTACCAAAATCCATGGATGCTCAAATCCCATGAAATACAATGACATAGTAAAATGGTGCCCCTTATATAAAATGGCAAAATCATCAAGGTTTATTGGGATTTATATATTTTGGGGAATATTTTCAAGCCATGGATGTTTGAATCTGTGGATACGGAGAGTCAACTGTATTTCAGTGTAGCTATTTTTTCCAACATTGTGTAAAAAGCTACCATTACCTCCTTATGCAACAGTTTTCCCAGTCTGTATACCGGCTGCCAGATGTTGCCTGAGCAGAGCTGCTTCCTCAAACTCCCACCTTCTCTCTTCATTGTTGTTCTTGTGTGCCTTCAAGTCATTTCTGACTTATGCCAACCCTAAGGTAAGCCTATCATGGGGCTTTCTTGGCAAGATTTGTTCAGAGGGGGTTTGCCATTGCCATGCACTGAGTTTAGAGGGTGTGACTTGCCCAGGATCATCAAGTGGGTTTCATGGTTGAGCCAGGATTTGAACCCTGGTCTCCAGAGTCATAATCCAGGGCTGAAACCACTACAGCACACTGGCTTTCCCTCTCCATTAGCCTCCCTTCATTTTTGACCTTACAGACCTGTCCTGAAGACAGCAACCAAAATGATGAAATGTCTGGAAGCCATGCCCTGTGAGGAGCAGCTTAGAGAGCTGGGTATATTTAGCTTGGAGAAGAGAAGATAAAGAGGTGACATGATAGTCATGGTTAAATATTTGAAGGGATGCCATACTGAAGATGGAAGCTTGTTTTCTGCTGCTCCAGAGAAAAGGACCTGGAGCAATAGATTCAGTGCAACATTAGGAAGAACGTCCTGACAGTGAGAGCTGTTTGACAGTGGAATATGCTGTTCTTAGAGAGTGATGGAGTCTGGAGGTTTTTTAAACAAAGGCTGGATGGTCATGTTGTGGGTGCTTTGGTTATGTGTTCCTGCATGGCAGAGGGTTGGACTGGATAGCCTTTGTGGTCCCTTCCATCTCAATGATTCTATGATTCTATGGCCTTGGTGTAAAACTGCTGATTGAAATTTACTTAGTGGCACCAGCTTCAAATAGGATCTCATTTTTATCTGTTGTCCTGTATATTACAAGTCAACCTGTAGCTCAGGAATTGAGCATGTTTTGCACCCAAAGGATGCCAGATCCACCCCTGACATCCCCAGATGGGTATGGAAAACCTCTCACTTGAAACCCAGGACCCAATCTATGCCAACTGTAGCTAAATAGATGGACCAACAGTGCAAAAGAAAGAAAGAAGAAAAGAAAAGAAAGCTTCCTCTGTTCCTATATGCTTGAGCCGTACTCACTGAAAAATATTTCCCCAAATCTGTACAGCCAAATGTGAATGATTTTTGCTTGCATGCTGCATTTGAATTATCTTTGAGCTGAAGCTCTCTTGGAAAAGAGAAATATGTTGACTGAGGATATTGGACAGAAGGCTCTGTAAAAATACATTATCAAATGGAGAAAAAATATAATTTTCTTAGCAAACAAGATGTCATCGCAATAGTACAAATGTCATATTTAAATTCATTCTATTAAGATGTATGGCATTTAATGGTGGGCTCTGAATATGACTTTATAAACAGAACATCATTTTCCTATAAAAGGGATGGTATATTTTTAAATCAAGCCTGTAAAAACTCAGTCATCAGTGGTTTATGAAACTTGAGTACACTGATGCTTGAGTACTCAATTAATGTCAGGCAATATGGATTTCAATCTGGCCTGAATATATTTAAACAAATGAACTAGAGACAAATGTTAGTTCTTTGGCCAGCCAGAGCTAAAAAATCCATTTTCTAGCCCATTTATAATAAGAACTAATTTGAATGTAATTCATCTAAAGAACAATATGTTTCCTAATTCTTGTGTGCACAACCATTACTTACTGTTTAAGTAATAGTTCTATCCATGGATCTTGGGGCACTTAAGTGAAATTTCATGGAACTAAACTGCATCGCACTATCCTTCAAAAATAAAAGCATTATTGCAAAGAGTAATTGAATGTGGAACGTATTAGGGGGAGGGCATGTGCAACAACAATGCTGGAAGTTAAGATAAAGAGAAGGATCAGAAGCAAGTCTTTTAAAACACATATCTCAATGCCAACATTATCCACATTCATGTTATGCTACAACTGTATTTAGATGCTATTTTGCCCCTCTTTGCACCAGTTCACATTACTAGAATCCCTTCCTTACTGACACATTTAAGATGAAAATCAAGAAGAGTGGCATGACAAGGGTGACAATGGCATCACATCACCTTGAATTTAAGCCTAAATAACAGGTTACTTAAAAGATCACTTTACCTCCCATATGCACCTACTGTACACGGACTTTCAGACTCTGTTCAGTGGATCATCTCCTGGGGCCTTTTCACACCACGTCACTATAACACTATGTCCCGCTTTACCTGCCATGGCAACAAGCTGGGATCTGTAGTTTAGAAAGGGGCATTTAGAATTCTCTGAGAACTTGAGTGCTTTACCAAATGACAAACCCCAGGATTCTTTATAATGTTATCATGGCAGTTAAAGTGGAATATAATATTGTAATAGTGTAGTGTGACAAGGACCCCAGGTTCACCAACCAACCAAGAGGCAGGAGGTAGTTACCAGGAGCATGGTCTTTAGTGGTGGTACACTGAAAGAGGAAAGCTCTCATATGAAAGTCTCTCTTGGTGTCTCCTCTATGGCCCTTCCCCTGGCAGATGAAGATCTTTTCATTTTCACAAAGGCTTTTAAATGTTCAAACTGTCAAGATTTTAAAATTACAATCTGTATAACGTTTCCTTATACAGCAGGTGAGTTTTTGCTCTACCATTAATTCTTTGCTGATAGAGTTTCTATGCTACCCCAGATTTTTAATTACTTGTCATGGTTATAATTTGGCATATCTGAATTGTCAAATAAGGGGTTGGACTGGATGTCTCTTGTGATCTCTTCCACTCTATGATCTCTTCCACTCTATGAGAAGGTAGGCCAATCCCATCAGGCTTCCCCAAAGGAACTGAGCCCTTCTCAGAAGGCTTCTGGCTCCATCCTCCACTCCCTTCCCCTTTTGTGTCATGTCTTCTTAGATTGTAAGCCTGAGGGCAGGGAACTGTCTAATTAAAAGATTGTATGTACAGTGCTGTGTAAATTTACAGCGCTACATAAATAAAGCTTTATTATTATTATTATTATTATTATTATTATTATTATTATTATTATTATTATTCTAGGAAACCATACTTTT
>NC_056522.1:356463787-356526499 GCF_019175285.1 Sceloporus undulatus | reverse complement strand
AGTCAGCTTCACAAACCAGAAAGAGAAACCAGGGTTTGAAGAGGGATTTACAAACCGTCATTTGCAGAAACCATGGGATGCCATGTTAGACTTCATAAATCATAGTTATAGCCATTGCTCACTAGCCAGAGATTACTACACCATGAAACCAGTCATACATTTATAACACTGCTTTTAATTTTTAGGACAGCAACATCTATATTTATATTTGCTTGTGTGTGTGTGTGTGTGTGTGTGTGTGTGTGTGTCTTCTCAGATAAATTCCACTGAGTTCAATGAGAAAATGAATGTATTTATACTAAAAACATCTGTTGGCCATATAGCAAATCTAATAACATCCAAACAATGACAACCAAATTGCACAATTACATGTTGCACACTTTCAAAGTCACACTGGCTTCTTTATCGGGCAAACAGGAGAAAGAAATTGAAGATGTTAGTCACAGGCTTGCATTCTCTGTTTCTGGTCTTAGTTCAGATGGTAGGGAGGGCTATCTGCAGGCTGGCACCTCCCCCTTTGGCCATGTGGTCACTGTTTGTCTCACGAAGAAGCCAGTGTGACTTTGAAAGCTTGCATCATGTAAGTGTGCATTTTGGTTGGTCCAATTAAGGTATCATTGTTTGGATGTATATATACTACACAGCTATAGCAGTCTGTTACCAGTTCAACTGCAGGAATTCTGGCTGAAGGATTTAAGCCAGTCCAAGAAGTCTGTAACTTGGTCCGATCGTATGATACACATGCATGTGTGGATGTTGTTTAAGGCAAGATAAAATTACTTTAAAATATATTAATTTAAAACTATTGATATAAAATCAAAATTGATGCAAATCATAACAGTTATATCAGGTTAGAAAGAAAGAAGTGCTATTTTTAGTCTTCTGTTCAGGAACGCATGACTGCTGTCTTAGTAAAAATGCTGGAGCAGTCAATCTATTCCAAGTTCTAGTCCAAACTGTAATGGAGCAATCAAAAATGCCAAAGCCTGTCTTCAGAGTAAGATCAGCACCTTGAATAGCTCCTTTGAAATAAAATGAGGAGCAGATTCATCACCCTCCCAACATGGAAACCACTAGCCATCACCTTCTAGTAGCCAAGTGTGCCATTCGCTCTCTCTATCCTGTGGTCTGTTTCAGCCACATTCCCTCAGTAACAGTATTTGTGGATGTACTTCAAAAAGAGACCACTTGGATTGGTTCCACAATGGACTGGCTTCTTTTCATTAAACGACAGAGAACAGAAATAACATTGTCCATTAAACAATAGGGAATAGAAATGTTACCTTCCCTTAAAAATACTTTTGTTTATAAGATGCCAGTTTGGAGAGCTGATGCCTTGTTAATGGGAGAATTCTAAAAACTCAGGTCCCCTTCATTCCCCACCCACCCACCCACCCAAACCCTTCCAACACAGTTGGGCTTCAACGTTGCATATATCATACAATGTAAATAGAGGGCTATTCATTCTGTTTCCAGTAGCAGTTTTTTAGATGTACAAAAGAGACCCCCTTTCTTTCCATGTCCCTTAAAGCAGCTTCCATGCCCCATGGCATAGATTTTACAACTTTCTGAAGTAGACTGTGGAGAGCAAACATTTCAGGAAGAGAAAAATTAATTCTGGAACTGGATGCTATCAAATGCAACCCATGTCATTAAAACAAGTCCAAAGGAGATTTTTGGCTGATGGTTTAAGGTTACTGTTACAGGCCTTAAAATTGACTGCATCTTATGGCAACCACTATCACAGGGTTTTCTCGGCAAGAATTGTTTAGATGAGGTTTGTCATTACCTTTATTGTTGGTTGAGAGAATATGTAATCCGGTGGGTTTCCAGACTTGAAAAGGAATTCAAACCCTCGTATCCCAGAGTCCTAGTCCAACACTCAAACCATTACCCTATACTGGCTTAAGGAGGGAAAAACAATTTGTGATATTTAACAAAATAATTTGCATTTGAGAACCAAGGATGGCAGAATGGAACAGTCAGTATTGAGATCATTGTTTGCATGGAATCCAGGGTATTTTTTTTTTTTTTTTTACAAAGGCAAATAGTGTTTCCTTCATATTCAGACATGGCATTGCCAAAGATTTTTTTTAAAAAAAATCTTTTTTTTCCAACCTGCAATACTAAAGGCAACTAGAGGGTATTCAGTATATAGAAGAACACATTTGACAGCTGAACAGAGGCTCTTGTTACCTTTAATCTTGAACTTCGACTTGACCCAAACCAGTATCGAGTGATACCAGTTTACCATCTGTCCTTGGTCAGCCTGATGGAAGACTTCAAAGGGTAGATTTAATAGCATATAGCTTGGCCTTGATGCAGAGGCCATATCTGTTCTTACTTACAGAACAATAAAACCCTGTATTTAATTTCCCATCAACAGATGGTGAGCCAGTTCCCCATTTCATTTTGTTGCCCCATCTGGATGCCTTAGAAGTAACAGAAAATGGAAGGTGAGGCCACCAAAATGCCCTGGTCATATCAAGAGAGTGTGGATGGGAACAGAAATGAGACCGAGGCATAGTCTGGGTCATGGCAAATTAAATACATTCCAAGCAGCCCTGAACAACTAGAAAGGAGGAAATCAAGATTAACTCCTGGGATAATGGAAGTGAAGACAGATGATGCATTGATGGGGATGCCATGAAAGCATTTTGATACACTGTAGGTCTATTATTGTTTTCACCTTCGGAACTGGATGAGACTTTTCTGTTGTTGCATCATATACCAGCAATTCACAAAATTCAGAATTCAAATCTGCCGTTTTTCTAAACTTATTCTATTTTCTTAGGCCCACAGCAGGGACATCACTAGGGGAGCATGAAGGATGTGGACCACATCAGGTGACATCCTAAGGGAGGGTGATACCACTGTTCTCCAAACATCTGCCTTTTGGCAGAAATGGCCCTTTAAAACCCTGAAGAGATGGTGTGAGTTGGGGGAGGCTCAGTGGGAGGAGAAAGGAGAGGCCCCAGACATTTAAAAAACATACGGTATATTATTTTTAATTTTTCTTAAAAACATCAAATCTTACTAAATTTTCACTTTAACCACATGAAACTATGAACATATAAATATATTTAGGGTGTATGTATGATATTTTAATTTAAAGATATCATTTAAATTTTGCTAGTTGTTTTATGTCACAGCTATTACCATTGCATTCAGTGATATATGGGAATTAGGATTTATGAGTAACAGTAGCACAAAAAACATTACTAAAGATTCTGTATGGTGTGGTATGGGAGGAGGTCAATGGGAGAGTGACACCATGAGTTACCGCATCAGGTGATGCCAGCCCTAGTGATGCCACTGCCCCACAGCTGACTCCATCTAACTGAATACACTGTCACAATGTGTGGTGAAAACTGCCTCCCTCAATGGCATTAAGGATTATGAAATTCTACGGAAGTTTCATCTGTTCACTGGTGATGTAGAAGAGCTCTGTTTCCAAAGCAATGTGTCATTATAGAGCTCAGAAAAGTTGCTTTTGGGGGCTGTTGGCCATGCTGCCTGGGAACCGTTGTTGTTATTTTGTGTTTTCAAGTTGTGTCTGACTTATGATGATCCTAAGACAAACCTTATCAGAGTGGTTTCTTGTCAAGATTTGTTCAGAGTGGGTTTGCCTTTGCCTCCCTTTCAGACTTAGAGAGTGTGACCTGCCCAAGGTCACCTAGTGTGTTTCCATGGCCAAGTGGGGATTCAAACCCTGGTATCTAGTCTGGGAACCATGGGAGTCACTATAAAGAAAAAGAACAAGAACCCTTTCTCATGCTCTACCTTTATTTATGCATTTCTGGGGCATGAATATAGGAGATGGCCATTTGCTTTAAGTGTTTCTTATTGGGTTCTGCTTGTCATCATTTGGAATGAATATGATCCAGAGCATCAAATCTTATGTTGTATGTGTTATCCCATGTAGCCCTTCAGCTCTGATCCTCCCGTAGTTCATGGAATCTGTAGCCCAGCAATAGCTGGAGACTTACACATTCCACATTTTTCCCTTGTCCTATGGCTAATGTCTGTTTGGTCATTCAGTGCATCTCTGTACCTACACTGGGATTCAGCCAGCTCTAGTCAGCATAGCCAATGGTGAAGAATGTAAAGAGCTGAAGTCTAGTGCACATTGGGGTGCTCTGTACAGTGTCACTCTTCTGTTGGTATATATCTTAATAGAATATGCTCAGCTAGTTGGACTTCATAGCAACCTGGTACATATTTTAAGGTATTTGCAAGAACCTCCAACAGGATGGATAGATGCGGGTATAGCTATAGGTACTGCTGAGAGTGAGGTACTGAAAATCCTTCACATCTGCAACTTTACTAAAACCTGTTCTGTTCACATTCCCTTGGTGACTTTGCTTTGACTGCCTAAATTGTATTTGTAAATATTCAGCTAAAGTTTTAAGTTACTGTAATGCCAGAAATTTGGAGACTAAAGGAAAATTTCATCTAGGGGTGCAGAATTCTTATTGAGGGGCCAATGCCCTGGATGGATGGATGGATGGATGGATGGATGGATGGATGGATGGATGGATGGAGATAGATAGATGGATAGATAAATATCAGAGGAGTCAATTGATAATATTGGGAGGATTGGGTGGTAGGGATTTGCTTGTTATTGCAGCATTCTAAAAATAATAACCTTTTAAAAAAAACTTGGGACAATTACCAAAAAAGTTTTCCATTGGTTCCAGTCTGTGGAGGTGGACTGATGGATATTAAATATTATTTGGGTATTTATGCCATACCATGCACCTGTCCCAATTTGGCAAGTACAGTTTTGATTAATCCTCTGTCATCCCACTTTTTCAACTGCTTTTTAAATGTCCTAGTTTCTTTCTTTTCCCCACTTTGTCCCTTCATCCTGGATTATTTCAGTTGCTGCTCAGTTCAAAGTACAAAAGTAGTTTCCCTGTAGACTGAGGCAAAAGTAAACTGCTGCATCCTCTCCCAGCTTGTTTGTTCTTCATCTGTCTGTCTGTCTGTCTGTCTATTTCCTTTATGTGCCACCTTTCTCTTGCAGTGAGACCCAATGTGGCTCAGAAAAGAAATCAAATAAAACCAGACAATACAATAATATCAACAACTTGCCTTCTTGAGTACACTCTGATGTTGCTTGGCCACAAGTTTTCATCTGCTAAATGCAGCATGGTGTAGCGGTTTGAGTGTTGGATAATAATAATAATAATAATAATAATAATAATAATAATAGGATTTATTCATATGCCGCCCAATCACTGGGAATCCGGGCGGCTTACAACAGAGGGGATAATGGACGGTTCCCTGCCCTTAGGCTTACAATCTAAAAAGACATGACACAAAAGGAGAAGGGAATGGTGGGAGAGAGAGGATCAGGTCCAGCATTCTTCTCTCCCTCTGAGGCCTGGACCAAGGCAGATGGACTGGAGGGATGTCTCTTTTTCTTAATCGGGGACTCTAGAATCCAGGGTTCAAATCCCTGCTCAGCTATGTAAGCCCATTGGGGTGACCTTACCCAAGTCACACCCTTTCAGAAGGTGGCAGTGGCAAACCTCCTCTGAGGAAACCTGCCAAAAAAAACCCTGTGATAGGTTCGCCTTAGGGTTGCCAAAATAACTTGGAGGCAGAGAGCAACAAACAAATATTAGGCTCGTGTATTTATCTACTCCCATCCACACTTTGAAGCTCTGATTCCATCTAGCTGGTAACCTCATGACTACTATTTATTTATTTATTTATGGTATTTATACCCTACCCTTCAGCCCTAAAGGCTCTCAGAGCAGCTTACAATTATTATTATTTTTAATTAGACGGTTCCCTGCCCTCAGGCTTACAATCTAATTTGTTCTCACTGAGGTTTCTGGATACTTGTTAAGGCCTGCCTTAAACCAAGCACATTACAGTTCTCTCATCTTTGGTGTAGGCTTTGTGTCACGGTTCTCTTGAACTAATGCAGACCAAAGGGTGATCAAAGTCCTCCAACGGTTCTTGGACTATATCTCCCAGCACTGCTTACCATTCACTATGCTTGTAAAGGCTGCTGAGAGCTCCTGTCAAACAACATCTGAAGCACCGTACAACTCCCACCTGTGGTTGAGATGGAGCCAGTTTGGAACAATACGCAATGATGCTTGCTTCTGCAACAAAACAACAGGATGTTTTAGTCTAAAACAATATTTAAGATTAAGAAAAAAATCACAATAATAAAACACAGGCCAATGACAACAAGGTCGACTTTATTATCCTCTCCTGCAGAAAGCAATGGAAAGGTAAAGATGGAACACTTTTGCCATGCATAGCAATTATTCGGCTTGATTACCTCCTGCCCACCAGCACGGAATGTACACTTGCAGAGGTTACGTTCAACGTTGATAGATCTGGAAACACTGGATATTGCCGTTTCCTTTCCTAACAATGCTGCTACATCTATTGGAAGCTATTTGCCAGCAATCTAATTTTTTCCCTGCAATTTGAGGAAATGTAGCATAATATTTATTTTTGCTTCCTCTCAAAAAGAAAAGAGGGAAAGGAGGGGGAAAAAGGAGTACAGCTATTTTATTAGCATCACAAACAAAGCACCTGCTATTTGAAACCTAACTTGTATAAACAGCTGAAAACCGTTAGGCTTTTATATGCTGTTATGCTCGATATTATTGGTTATGCCCCCCCTTTTTTCATTTTTATCTTTTGAATAGCTTGCTGATATTTTTGTTTTATTTTGCTCCCCCATGAATGTCTTACAGATAGAATTATAGTTGGCGTGTTCCAAAACAGTTGAAGGAGCACAGCAACTACCTTTTGTCTATCCAAGTATATATTATTAGAACGTTTGCTTCCATTTAAAACAGGGGGTTAATTGAACTACAAGCCCCATCATCCCTAGACATTGGCCAGGGTTGATGGGAGGTGGAGTTCAAGAACACCTGCAGTAGATCCATGCTACACAATTACAGTGGTTTGATACCACTTTTACTGCTATTGCTCCAAATGATGAAATCCCAGGATTTGTTGTTACATGAGATAGATTTCTCTCCCAGAAAGCAGTAACACTGTAGTTAAGGAAGTAGACTGAAGTGCTCCACATAACTACAAATTCCAGGATTCTACACGATGCAGCCATGGCAGTTAAAGTGCTACCAAATTGCTATAATTCTGCAGTGTGGCAAAACCCTGGAAAAGTACTTATTCTCCACCCCTGTTGGAAGATACTCCTATTGGGAGATATTTGTGTAATTATTACCCACTCGGTTGCATGGACTCAGGGCAGATTATAGTAGTATATGATCCAACTGCTCCTACTTACTGGGGTTAATCTTTCTTTTCTGATTCCTGATCTTCTTAGTCATATCCCTCTTCTAAACTTTAACTGTTATCTCAGTGAGAAGATATGTAATCCAAACCCTGAGTCTGGCACTAAGGGACCAGACTATTCTGTACGAAACCAGGAATTTACCCATGTTAAAATGGGTTTAAGTAACTTCTTGTTTGCTCTGGATCTTGTAGGAAGATTCCGATTTGATGCCAAGCAGCTGTTTGAAATCATCCCGCTTTGCTGCCTGGCATAGCTGCCACTGGCATGAGGGCAAACAAGGCACCCAGTGATGTGATTGAGGCTGGATGTCTTGTTCTGACCTCAGGAGCAAGTGACTCACTGATGTGGTGCCTGCGCTGGGTGGCACAGTGGGACATCCGTGCAAACAGCCATCTAGTATTGGAATGAGGGGCCTGGACAGTGCAGACAGGACCATGGATGCTGTCTTGAACTCACTGAAAGATAAACATGCAAGTAATAAACATCTTTTTCCATCCTTCTGGAACATTGCTCAAGGGCACCTCTATGACCTATGCTAATTCGAGAGATTAGAAACATTATTTTGAACTACAAATCTGAGAATCCCTAGTTGAATCCCTCTGGGCTGAGGAATTCTGGATGTTCTATTCCAACAAACTAATTTTTCAAACTTGGGCTTATTGTGTAGAAGCTCCCCTAAAAACTATAGGCAGAGGTGGGGGAGCGACTCCTTTGAGCTACTACGATCCACTGGAAGAAGAGGCTTGGATAACCTGTCAGGGTTGTCTCCCTTCTCTCCCTTTGGGCTCCTGAATTTCTGGCAGATATATGGAAATTCACACCTAAACTAAAGCTTTAACACAAATGAGAGGGCCCTGGAGTTTTCAGATGCATATACTGGAGGCCCAGGGAATTACTCTCTCTCTCTCTCTCTTAGTACATCACACTTCAAGCCAATTGCGAAGTTTAAAGCTTGATTGCAGAGTTTAAAATGATCTGGAATAGACATTCCCAAGTGAGTCCTGGCACTTTACAATCGGTGACACAAGGAGTAACAAAGCACTGCACTAACATCAGGCCAGAAGACTTACTGTTTCAAATGCCACTCCAGACTTCCCAGCAGCAGCAAGCTGGAAGTGCTATGGAAATGTAGTTAATTGCTGCTTTTTGTCATTTGCCAGTCCCCTTTTAGCCTGCAATGGTTTCATTTCAGTAATTGACTTCCATGTGCTGCTACTTATAATGCACACTTTTTTTTTCTTTTGCAGGTGGAATCGCAGAGTGATGGAACACGTGACGCAGGTTGGCTGCCTAGAAAGTTAGGAAGAGACTGCCAGCATTTCAGAATTAGAGCATTATTATTAATCAAAAGCAATGGTTAACATTTAAAGGAAAAGAAAGGCTGCAACCAGACTGTTTTATAATGGCAATGAGTGCTTCATCCTTGCATATAAAGAACAAATAATTTCTAGAGACTGATCCCTGCTGCAAAATAAAACTATTATTTTGGCACACTATTCTCCAGGGTGTTCATCCCCTGCTCAGTGCAGAAATGTGTTGTTTCCTAGTGCAAAAAAAAAAAAAAAATGTGGGCAGTAGTCTGTATCAGTTATCCAGAAAGTCATAAAGAAGTCCCTGGGTATATTGAGACTTTTTGTTTTGGTTTTATCAGCATATTCATGATTTTGCATCCAAACTATTTCTTGAAATATCCTAGTTTTGACTTGCCCACCCTCCCTTGTATTCTTCCTCCTCCCATTGATGATGTGTCACATCTGCATTCAGACAACTTTTCATAAATTGTATGGTGTAGATGCAGCCTTTGTCAAAGAACAGAAGAGAAGAGAAAGAGACAGTGAGGGGTGGAGTGAGAGATGAGAGAGTGATGGAAAGGATTTGGTGCTTAGGGTTAGTTAGATTCAGTTAGGCTTATGAAGAGATGGGGTTAGTGAGATGAGTTGGAGTCAGTCAGCATTTAGATGAATTAAACAAGTAACCGGAATAACTAAGCCTTGAAATTTTATAAGCATAGACTTCTGTATACCAAATAATACTTACCTGTATTTTGAACATCTGTTTAATAAATTTTCTTGAAATATATGCAAGTATCTCTAGGAAAGCTACAATAGTGCCATCTTAGTGCTTGAACTGATACGCAGCAATCTGTTGGTTGCAGTAGTTCAAGTGTGGTGTCATCTTTGGTGTCATTTATTGTTTATTATTATTATTATTAAACTTTATTTCTAAAGCATTATTATTAAACTTTATTTCTAAAGCACTGTATTGTTAACTACCATCTAGATTCCTGGCAACCCTAGGAGTGAAACATCCCCAGCCCCTTCCTCCATTGCTTTGCTTAAGTCTTGCCCATGAGCTCCCTATGAGTCTATCCATCTGGTGTGTGGTCTTCCTCTCTTTCTACGGCCCTCCACCTTTCCTAGCATTATTGTCTTTTCAAGTGAGTCATACCTTCTTATGATGTGACTAAAGTACAGCAGCCTCAGTTTCATCATCTTGGCTTCCAGGGAGAGTTCTGGTTTGATCTGTTCAAGGACCTATTTTGTCTGTCTTTTTGGCTGCGCATAGTATCTTCAGCTATTCTCTAAGACCACATCCCAAAGGAGTTGATCTTTTTTCTTATCTGTTTTTTTTTTTAACTGTCCAGCTCTCACATGGTGATGAGGAATACTATGGCTTGGACAATTCTGACTTTGATAGTTAATTGTATGTCTTTACTCTTTAGGATCTTATCTAGTTCTTTCATTACTGCCCTTCCTATTCCTAGTCTTCTTTTTATTTCTTGGCTGAAGTTACTGTTCTGATCAGTGTCTGATCCTAGGCATAGGAACTCTTTAACAATTTCAGTTTCTTCATTGTCTAGGTTGAAGTTAAGCATTTCTTCCATGGTCATCATGTGGATCCCCCCACGTAAGCGAAAATCTGCATATGCTCATGCCCCACTGGAAACAATGGGACGCGTGCTCATGGCTCGGGGCAGCGGGTGCACCATGGGCCATTGCTTTTATCATCATGCCACGGATGCCATTGCTTTTATCATCATGTGGCTTCTGTGTAAGCTGGAAGCCAAGTAAAGTGTGCCCGCATATGGCACGGACACACTGTATTTTTGTTTTATGTTCAACATTAAGTGCCATAGTAGTGGGATAAGAGGAGGTCCTCACACTCTCATCCCCCATCTGTCCTACCCTGGTCATTCACTGTCCAGTCTATAGACAGGCAGGTTGTTTAGGGAAGGCTGGACATAGAGCTTGATGGCCTCTTGGGGTCAATTCCAATCCTATGAATCTATGAGTCTATGCATCTCTGAGCCCTGGGCATGTATAGGATTCCCACTGTGCATAGTGGGTTTTAATCCCCTGTAGGTTTCCACAGCATTGTAGCGTCAGCTTTGTAAAGCCTCTGGCGGGTTACAGACGGGCAGGGGAGGACGTCTTGGAGGTGTATTCAGCTGAATGCGGAGCCTCCAGACGGCCCGCCCCGGGGGCGTGTTTCAGGTGTTGGAGCTTCCACACGGGGGGCAGTGAAGACGCCTCACCTGGGTCCGTTTCGGACCCGGAGTTTCCAAACCGCCGCCTCGGAGGACGCTGCAAAAAGAGAGGCAGCTTCTTCACGGGCGGCCCAAACCGCGGCTTTTTTTTTCTTTTGCCGGCAGGCGGATGCGAAGCTGCGCAGCTGCAGCGCTAAGCAGCGGCAGAAAGCCTATGTGCGCATTTAAAGCGCCCAAGCCCCTTTAAACTTTCTCTCATCTACGAGGCCATGGAGGCTGGCATCTATGTGCCAGGGAACCCCAGCATCAACATCACAGGCCAGCAGATCGGGCCCCTGATACTGGCTGACTGTGCCTACCCCATTCGGAAGTGGCTCATGACCCCTTTGAAGAGACAGAGAAGAAGAAAGCAGGGGAGACTGTGAGGAATGCCCTGGCAGATTTTTTTTCTGACAAGGAGAATCTGAAGGATGGCTCCTGTGCCATCATCTGTGATGTCAGAGTGCATTGTTCTGTAATAGCATAAGCACATGAATAAATGTATCCCATTATCCACAGTTTGAGTCTGCCTATCATTCCTGATCTGTGCTGTGGGCATGTTTTGCCACGTGCCTGAGGGGGACACACACAAACACACACACACAAAAGGTCTCCTGGCGCCTGTTTTCCTGGGGCAAAAAGATACATCAGCTCCAACTGCCAATTGCCCCTTTGACAATGTATCAATCCCCCTCAAATTCAAGCTTTCCTAATGGCCCATTTGAATGTATCAATGGGGCACCCAGAGGACATCTATTGGGGGAGAGATTCAAACTGCTCCTCTGAAAACTTTCATTGGCCTAGGACCACCTTGGCCTAACGGCCCAGAGCTGCAGGTGCCCATATATACCCGTGCGCAACTGTGCAAGACCCCAGGACGGCGATCAACATGGCAGAGCCACGCAGGAGGGTCCCGGTCCGAATCGCCTACTGGACAGATGAAGAGGTCGGGATCCTCCTGGACTCCCTGATGCCACAGGCAGCCGCGAGGAGGGTGATGGCTAGCACCAACAAGCCCAACCGGGGGCATTTTCTCGAGGCATCTCGTGCCCTCCGAAACCAAGGGTTTCAAAGAACGCTGCACCAATGCAGAGTGAAGTTTAAAACTCTGAAGGCAGCGTTCTTTGAAACCCTGGAGGCGCCCCCGGTTGACAGGCAGCCACCATTCTTCTCGCGGCTGAAGGACCTGTGGATCAGGGGAGATCGGCCCAGACCGGAAGATCGCCGTCCTCCAGGTAAGCCAGAGCTCTTGCCATGCCCTGTCCTCCCCTCCTTGACCCTTCCCTTGCCCTCCTGCATGGTGCCAATGCCATCCCTCCTCTTCCCTTCTGCAGGCGTGCAGCCGAGGCGGAGGGAGGGAGGGCACTCTGCCAGGTCGCCCTCTCCACCATCCTCGGGGGACGAGGATGTCCCCGAGGGTGGGCCACAGCCAGGACCAGCTGCTGTGGCCCCTCCGCAGCCAGAGCAGGCTCCTCTGGTGGCAGGTAGGTCCCCAGGGTGAGGGGTGGGGGTTGCCTGCCTGCAGCCCCCACGACACTTGTGCCCTCGTCTGCCATGCCAGCATGGTAACTTGGGCCTTTCCTTCCTTTTTCCAGGGCTTGAAGTCCTCGCTGCTGTTGCTGCCGCCGAGGAAGAGGAGCCTGGGCCGAGCCGCCGCCTGCCAGGAGAGCCAGGGCACTTGGCCCTCGATGCCAGTGCCCTGGATCGTGTCCTCCAAGCCCGGCAGCAAGGTAAGTGTAGAGGTGAACCCAGGGAAGGGAGTGGGGGCACCCAGAAACCCTGCCTGTGGGAGTGGGTGATGGGCTGCACAGGCTGGTCCTAACCATCCTCTTTCTTTTCCCCCCACAGAGAACCGGACGGAGAGGAGGTTCGCTGCGCTGGAGGAGAAAGTGGACAAGCTGGCAGAGAGAGTCTCCTCCATGGAAGAGACCCTCCAGGAACTCCTCTGCCGGCTGCCCGCCCCACCGCCTCCTCCCCCTCCCTGAAGCAGCTTCCCTCCCCTGCCCCCTCTGCCATCCCCCCTTCACCCTCCCTCTTCCCTTTGTAAATAGTTGTAAATAAGATTTTTATTGTTGTTATTGTTGTTAATAAAAAACTTTATTTTTAAAAAAATTTGTGTGGTTAATTATGCGCAACTGCGGCAGTGTGGCTGTGAGTGTGAATGAGGCGCAACTGTGCAGTCTAAAGCTAGGCAGGAGTGGTGTGAGGTAGCAATGTCCAAACTCTGTCCTCCCAGGCGTTTGGACTTCATGTCCCAGAATCCCAGACCACAGGGCAAGGTGGCTGGGGATTCTGGGAGATGAAGTCCAAACGCCTGGGAGGACAGAGTTTGGAGATTGCTGGTTTGGGGACCAGTGAGCCAGGCATGGTGGGAGGAGAGAACAGGAAGGGTAGAATAGAGTAGATAGGGCTGGGAGGGAACACATGCCCTGGGAGGCGAAATGATGTCTTTATGGGACATCATGGGACCTAGTGCCTTGTCAGTGCTCCCTGCCCCTTGATCCCAGGCCCTCTCTAGTTGCCCTTTGCCTTTGGGGGCAAGTTTAGAGGGCATCAAAAGGTCTTGGGCACATTCAAGCTCCGGGGTCTCTTTTTTTTTCCTTTGCCGGCTGGCGAATGCGCAGCTGCGCAGAGCTAAGCAGCGGCGGCAGAAAGCCTATGGGCACATTTAAAGTGCCCAAGCCCCTTTAAAACAATGGTGGTCTCCTGCCAGCTGGTGATCAGCTGGTGTTGGCATCCTTGTCCGCTTGCACTTTGCCAGTGTCAGCAGCATCATAGATGCCTCCTCTCCTTTGGTCCCCGCGCTCCTGCTGAATCTGCAATGCGCAGCCACAGCTGTCTCCGCTGCCACCGCTGTCCCCCTGCCATCTCCCCTCACCTCCCTTGTACATATGTCAATATTTACAGTTTTAGCGTTTTTTATTGTGAGGTGAAAATGGCAGAGGAATGTGTGTAGGGGTGCACTTTAAAGTCCAAACTTTCCAAGCAGCGCATGCGTACATGTTGCTCTAGGGTTAGGGTTAGGGTTAGGGTTACGAGGCTTAAAATGCGCCGCAGCTGTGCCTCAGCTTCCACAGCTGCATGGCAGCGGACGTTGCAATTAAAGCCTGACTGCAAACTGCGCATGTTCCAAGACCCCAACTCACTATGCGACGGAGCTTTTAAATGGGCAACTTAAAGTAGCGGCGTAGCAATTCTGGTGTACCGGTGCAGCAGCTCTCATGGCTTCTTCCACTTCTCGATATGTGTCAGCATTCAGGTAGGACTGCTCCAGTTTCTGCAGTTACTCCAGTTTCTGGGACCATATAGCTATAATGTCAGCCGTCTCAGTATGAGACCAAGACGTCCCCTTGCCTTTTTTTCGGGGTGCTGGTGGATGGCTGAGCCATCCTGCCTGGTGGCAAAGGGGAGCCGCCACACAGCTGTGCCAGGAGCAGCCGAACTGTGCCCTTTCCCAGGTGAGAATGGGGCAGGAATGTGTGTAGGGGGTCACTTTAAATCCCAAACTTTTCCTTATCACTTTCTACAACCAAAACATCTGCCGGCAAAACTTACAACTTTCCGCGGTTCTAGCAACGCATGCGCACAAGTGGCTCTAGGGTTAGGGTTACGAGGCTTAAAATGCGCCGCAGCTGTGCCTCAGCTTCCACAGCTCCATGGCAGCGGACGTTGCAATTAAAGCTTGACTGCAAACCACGCATGTCCCGGGAACCCGACCCATTATGCGACGCAGCTGACACGGAGCTTTTAAACCGGCAACTTATATTTGCGGCGTAGCTATTCTGACGTATCGGTGCAGCAGCTTACAGACGGAGCTGCGCAGGTACGTATCAAATCAAAAAGAAGCGGAAAAAAGCAGCACCTTTTTAATGCCGCTTCTTCCCGCTTGAGGCGTGCGGGGGGGCGTGTTCATGACGGCATTCAGGTAAAGCCCGTCTGAAGGCTCTACCTTCATGACGTCATGAGTACATCCCTTTTTGCCCGTCTGTAACCCGCCCTTGTGTGCTTCCTCCTCAGCAGAAGGTAGAACAGGGCCCTTCCAAAAATTCCATTGACGGCTGGCATTGCTACCGCTGCAAACATAATCACCATGTATTGGTTTTTTGCTTTAATAGCCTTTTAACCAACTTTCTTAATGGACTGAATACAATTTAGATATGGAACTTGGCTAAAACGTAGCTTCAATTGGCTATTAAAATTTAAGAGCCAACTAAGATAGCTAATTACAAAAAAAAAGAGGGAAAGGAGAGAAAGAGGAACTCGGGTGATAATGCTAAGCAGAATTAGTAATCGCAAATGACAGTCTGTCTAGTCCTATTCCCAAAGGGAAACAAAACTCTTAACTGAGAAGTCAACCAGACAATGTACACACAAAGCCACCCAAACCAAAAATAACTCCCCTTAATTTATGGGTGGTTTCACATCCCAAACCTGACAGCTTATGGGACCAAGTGCTCAGAAAACTGTTTTAACATGCCGTTGGGGAAATGGCAAGCTACTCAAATTTAGGATGTGTACTCACATAGACTTACATACATGTATGTCTGTGGCTGGAATTCTCTTGTGCATGCTTAAGTTTCCCTATGAGTGGTTGGACATTTTTGTCCAAATCAGAACATCCACATTTAGTTCAAGGTCGTGGAAACAGAACTGTATATGCAGCCCCATTGTGCATGAATGCATAATGCTCATGAGTGTGCATGGCACAAGGATGTGCAATCTGAATGGTACATGGACTGACATTTTATTGTGCATTTGGTTGCACAATGATTGTCTTTATTCACCCAGATCTCTCTCTCCTTTCCATCTGACTTCAAGAAAGCTGTCTCTGTACTAAACCAGTGTCTGCTGTGAATAATAGACTGGATGAGGGTAAACAGATTGAAACTTAAACCAGACAATACAGAGGGGCTCCTGGTCAGTTGGAAGGCAGATCACGAAACAGTAATCAACCTATATTGGATGGGGTTCCCCCCTTGAAATTTTAGGCTTGCAGCTTGGGTGTGCTCCTGGATTTGGATCTGAGCCTGGATGCCCAGGTTTCAGCTGTGGCCAGGAGTACATTTGCAGAGTTAAAATTAGTGTGCCAGCTGTGCCCATTCCTTAAGAGGGCGATTCTGGCTATGGAAACACATGCCTTGGTTACATCCTGCTTGGACTATTGTAACATGCTTTACATGGGGCTGCTCTTGGAAAATGTTTGGAAACTTCAGTGGATCCCAAATGCTGTAACCAGGTTGTTGACTGGGACTGGCTACAGCAATCATGGCACTCTTCTGCTGAAACTGCTGCACTGGCTACTGGTTTGTTTCCAGGCAGAATTCAAAGTGCTGGTTTTGACCTTTAAGCCCTAAACAGCTTGGGTCCAGACTATCTGAAAAACTGTATCTTCCTATACAAGTCAGTCAATAGTGCTAAGATCAGCTGGGAAGGGTTTTCTCTCAGTCCCACCACCTTCACAGCGTGGTTGGTGTGTACTCAGGAGAGAGCCTTCTCCATGGTTGCTCTCAAACTGCGGAACTCCCTTCCATGGGAAGTTAGGTCAGCCCCTCCCTGATCTTTTTGCCGGCAGCTGAAGACATTTTTATTTAGGCAAGCATTTGGTGGATGAATTTTACTTGTGTAGTGTGCTGTCTTAATGCTTTAATATCTTTCACTGATTTAGCTATGCTGATTTTAATGTGCTTTAATATTATTACTTTTTTTAAAAAATTGTTTTAGTTCTTTTTCAGTTATTATAAGACACCTTGAATCCCAATTTGGGAGAAAGACAGGAGATAAATCTCTTAAATTAAATTATTTATTTGGATTTATATCCCACCTTTCCCCTAAAATAGAATTTACTGTGTGTATGTGCGTGTGTGGGGTGTGTATGGTGCAGCTGCACAAGATGATGTTGAACATAAGCATCATGTTGCCCAACCCTTATCCAGCATTTCAATCATTACATACATCTTTTTATATATACATTATTAAAAAAACAAAAACACAATATGGCCACATACATTTTATGTATCCTACAATTATGCACACATATGGTTATACATACACATGTCCTAAAGGTATATGTACTTCATGTGTATATATTTTGTTTGTAAGTACTGTACCTATATGCATACATACGTGCGGGGTGTGTATGTCTGCAGGCTCACAGACCCCATACACACATCCCTTTAAAATTATAATGGGAGCTGGGGAGAAAGAGAAAATAAAACCATTAAGCTGCAAGAAGGTTTTTGTGGTGCTGTTTTCATAAAAGGAAGAAAGGAAGAAACTCCTTATGTCTATAATTAAATTGGATTCTCCCTCCAGATATTTTAGATTACATAGAGTGCGGTAGGGGGGAGTAAACAAGGATCTGTCTGCTGAATGTTTGTCACTAAAAGAAGTGTTGTATGATTCATTATCAATATCCTCATTACACCATCAGCTGAAGTAAGTACGAGTTCTCCTGTGAAGATTTATCATATGGTGGCCACTTTGAAAAAGGGAGAAGGGAGGGTTTAAAAAAAAAACCTACGTAGGTATTGGAGTCTTTAACATTCCCACTCAAGTGTCTCCCTGCTGTGCCTGTAAATGTCAGTCCAGTTTTTTCACGGCTGTGTGCACAGATTAGAAACAGCAGGAGAGCTGGGGAGTATGACTACAATACTGGTAAGGACTCTTGTCTTCATGGCACTGCTCAAGTGATTCTTGGAATGCAGGTCCCTGCTGTTTTCTAATATTTACACACAACTGGAGTCATCAAGAGCAGTAAATGCGGTCTACAAGGAAGCTGTCTTCCTTTGTGTAAGGGACTTTACATTCAAATCAGGACTCCCCAAGAGTTGTGCCACCCCTTCTTTCCTTTCCACCACTCTGAAGACATGGTATCTTTCTAATGATGTCGTCATAGATGCCTTTCCATTCTCTTACTTCATTAAGAAACTCCATTCCTTGACCTTGCAGGTGTTCCTTGGATGGACAAGTATCTTGTTCATCCCTTCAAAATCTTCCATTGCCTTAGCCTTCCCTTGTTATTTTGGCTGTTCCATCTTGATACATCCCTTCCTCTGACCTTGAAGAAGCTCTGCCACCTAAAGCTGCTGCCACACGGCACAATTAATGTAGTTTAACACTGCTTTAGCTGCCATGACTCCATGCTATAGAATCCTGGGATTTGTACTTTGGTGTGGCACTACAGTTGTCTGTCAGAGAACAAAACTTAAAATCTTACAAAACTAAAAATCCCATAATCCTCAGCAATTAAAGCCGACAGAAGGAAAATCAACTCACTTGAGTTGTGATGCTGGAGAAGAGTGCTAAGGATACTATGGACAGCCAAAAAGGCCAAAAAAAAAGGGGGGGAGGGGCCTTGAACAGATCAAAAAATCTCCCTGGAATTCAGGATGACTAAATTGAAACTGTTGGACTTTGGCCACATCATGAGAAAGCAAGATGCTGACAATGATGCTGGAAAAGGTAGAGGGAAGTGGAAAGAGAGGAAGACTGTACACCAGGTAGACAGACACCATCAGGGAGGCCATGGACTTGAGCCTACAGGAGGTGATCAGTGCAGTAGAGGACAAGGAATCTTGGAGATGTCACTTTTACAACAAACTAGCATAACTACCCTTCCCCTCCCAGAAATGTTGGGAATGGTACACATTGCCTTTAAAGAATGAAGTGCAAAATCTACATACATTTCTGAAAAAGAAGCAGGGCTACTGTGTTTAGCTGACCCCTCTGAATAATCCAGGGCTGGTGCAATGGCTGAGTAAGGAAAGATTACAACACTTGGGGCTTTTTAAAACTTAAGGAGAAGTTGATACAAGTGTACAGTATACAATTATGGATGGTATGGAAATTCAGGAGAAAGGAATACTCCTTCACATAAACCACATAGCTGAAACTAGGGAATTCACAAGCAAACTGGAAGGTGTTACAAAAGGAATTTGGTGGTGATACAGTCTTTTTACATGCATAGGTTGTAGAGTTTCTATTTTACTGTATTTAATTACCTTTCAATGCTCTTCATTTGTGTTTTTAATCTTGTGTTTTAAAACAAAATTCATTTAATTGTATTTTAACTTCTCTATTTTTTTTAAAGATACGCATACCATCTTGTGTCCCGTAGTGGGAGAAAGTTGGGATATAAAAATATATAAATAAAATTCATGGAGGATGAGGCTACCAATAACTAAAGGTAGTATACTTCTCAACAGCAGCTGCTAGGGAGCATAGGAATACTACTGAATTCATGCCTTGCCGAGGGCTTGATAGGTACCAGAGGTGGTGAAGTGAGCCTTTGGTCCAGTCCAGCCCAGCAAATCTTACATTAAAAAGTTAAAGGTAGCCTATGGGTACCATAGCCAGCCATATTCAACCTGATATACTGGATTACATCATTCCCAACCACTAGTCATGCTGGTTGGGGATAATAGGATTATTGTTGCCAAATCCTTTTTGGAGAATGCTAGTCTAAATCACACTGTTCATATCTTCCCATGCTTAGTTAGCAGCCAGAGCATGCATTCTTCTAAACATCTAAAACTTTGTATATAACTGAATAATTTTAATAAATGTTTATAGCATAACTAATAACCATGATACCTGTCATTTGTATGTTTTATGCTCAAGTACATATTTGCTTAAGATGCATGGTCAACTGGAAAAAAATTATTAGGTTGCAAGAGAAGCCTCTGTTGGCTTCTATTCTCTACCTATTAAAAAAAGAATATACTTGCTCATCTGTTGATCCTTATATCAAAGCACTGCAAGAGAATTACATCCCTATTAAACTGAGGGTGATAAGTACTTGAGCAAAATAAAGAATGTAAGTACAAATTAAAAACCCATCTTGGGAAATGCATGGAGATCAGACTGAAGTGTTTGAACTCTTTTCCGTTGTTCTCTGTTAAATTAAGGTTTATTAAAAGGAAATATGATGGCTTGGATCCTAAATTTTTCACAGTGAATGGATAGAGCTTCTTTTCACTGAATACTTTCCACGAGTCAAAACCCATTTTGTTAGGTGAAGTGAGAAGTTAACTTGGTTCTATTTTGGTTTTGATCTCATATTGTTTGTTTTTAGTTATCTCATGATATTTTTTTTAATTGTTAGTTGCCTTGAGCAGCCCAGTCCTGAACCAGAAGGCAGGATAAATTTTTAGTTACAACATGTACATTTACCAGTAGTGAACAACAGATCTACTGTTAGATCTCTACAATGACTTCTAGCAGAATTGACCTTGAGTCTTTACTATTTAACAACAAGCATCTTAAAATATCCCCATTAAAGCGTGGGGATAAAACTAAGCGGACAATGCACACTCATCTGCTAGAGACCTTCTTTCTACAGCATAAAGCACCATGAGGATTCCAGGTTCAGCTATCTAATTCACATGTTCTCACCTCTTTCAGTTTCATTACTTTTTCCTTTTCAATGGGCTCTAAAGCTCCAGAGCATCCAGGAGGATTGTTCTGTGCAAAAAAGCCTGTATATTCCCAGAGCCAATCAGAACCCTGTAATTTGTTTGAGAACAGAATGGCACAGCACACTCACAGCCAATCAATCCTTTTCAAACTGGATTTGTTTCTTTGGATTCCCTTCTGACTCAGAAGAGGTCAGTCGCATTCCTGAGAATAGAGGGAAACAGGACACAGCATATATGTCTAATTTTTTTTTCTTTTGCTAATTATGATGAGGCTGGAAACCTCTTGAGTATTTTTAAACTGCTTTATGTTTTGAAAACTGAGGCCAAGGGTAATTGCAGAGGTAGTATTCCAGACCCTACGTCAAACCGTTGCTAATTTCTTTCTTATTTTTAATATCCTTATCTTATCTTGCTGGAAGCTTCCCAGTGGTATCTGACTGACCACTGCTGAAGAGTGATCCCAGGTACACATTAACCTTTCACATTTCTATTTATGGGCTGATCCATGCATGTATACTGGTGCAGACTTTTTGTGAAATATTTGCATAACATATCACTGTAGTTGGAAGGTGGAGAGGTCTGTCTGAAAAAACTAATCTCAGGGCTCTGCCCCAGAAAAAACAACAACATATGACCTTAACACAGCAGATTCAAGGAACACGAAGCCTATGGCCTTATGAAATACTATTGGCACTCTAAGCAAATAGACTATTCTGGCTTTTAGTTTTCTGCTGGACATTTTAGAAATAAAGTGTTCTTAGAATCCAGGAATGAAAATAAAATTTAACACACCCTCAAGCCAATACACAGTTTTTGAACATAATTTCACCAAGTTATACCTTAATCATACTCACCTAACTTTGAAGTAATTTACGTGGATTTCAAAAGAACTTGCACATAAGCATATTTCAGCTGCAGCCTCAAATGATTTTATAAACAGTAAAATTAAGACTTTATTTTTATTCAAGTTTGATTTTAAAAAAAAAAACAAGCCTACTGAATAGTTACACAAGTGTGGAAAACAGCCATTTAAGAATTTTGGAAACATCTGCATACCTATTGAACTATACACTCTCTACAAAAGACTTCAAAATTTATTCTTCCAATCATGGTTCACAAAGCAGCACTATTCCAACAGTCTGTGGATGAAATACATACGCAAAAAGGTGAAAAGACAAACTACTACTGCAAAGAAAACAAATCCAAGCAAAGGTAGCAAGCACATATTATTCTGGCTCTTCTACTTCTGGACTCTCTTCCTGGGTTTCACGTTTGTCTTGACTTTGGGAGAGGTCTTCGGTAATCTGGGTTTCACAACTCCCTTCTCTACAGTTATAAAAATAAAGACAATTTAAAAATTAGAAAGAGCACAGAAAGATGGCAAGAATACAATAACACATCTTAGATATTTGGAATTTAAATGAAAATGTATATTGAAATGTATTATAAGAATAATTATAGCTGATATTAAGACATGACAATGACAAGATGAATATAATAAAAAATATTTGGAAATATTATATATTTAATAATAACAGGAAATCTTATCAATGATTTACACCCCCCACATAAAAACCTACTCATACCTGTTTTAGGACACTCTTGAGTCTCCCAAAATTCATTTACAGTAGTAAAAGTCATAGATACAGTTTATAGTATTCAAAGCTATATAAAGTAACTTGATAGGGACAGTGGATTGGCAGCCCTCAGGCAGTCTGTAGCTCTATATGTGATTTTATCTATCCACTGTGGCTCCTCTATAAACCTGCATGAGCCCTGCTTCAAGGACAGGAATTGTGCAAACCTTTCTATGTTGGTGGATCACAACTTCCTGCGTCCCTCAACACTAGCTATGCTGCCTAGGGATTTTGGGAATAGCAGTCTAACAACACCTGGAAAGTCACACATTCCTCCCCCATTGCTCTAATCTGAGGTGAATTGTTTCCATACATGCTGAAGAAACATCCTCTCTACTATGACCCTACCAGTGACATCACAGTTGGGGTTAGCCTGGTTTCTGGATGCGTTGGCTATGAAGGATCCTTTCCCTGCAGTTAATGGCCACACTAAATGTATGCCAAATGTTTAATGGTAAGCAGCTGCAGACCTTGCCAGAGACCAGTATCCTGGAATCTATATGCACATACACTGGCACAGAAGTTTCTTTTCCCCACCCTCTAAAGCATGGTACATACCACGGAAAAGGGGTGGTCTGCAGCTGCCCCTTTCCGCAGTGGGTTGGGGCCAGGGCAGCCATACCAGCAACTCCAGAGGCTCCAATCCACTGCTTTTCCAGGCCACCGAGAAGCAGCAAAACGCCGTTTCTCCATGGCCTGGAAAGGGGTGTCCATAGGGCTTAAGGACACCCTGACAGACACAGTCAGAGGAGAAAGGGGCCGCTCGGCTTCTTTCTCCCTGGCTTTGTTCCCACAGCAATCTAGTTGCCGTGGGAACGAAGTGCACACCCAAAAAAAAGCTCCATTTCAGAGGTCCTTTTCATGCTGCAAATAGGGTGCTCCAGTGGTGCGATGGTGTCAGGCATGTGCCAACCCATTTGGACGTGGCGCATGTGTGAGGGCGCCCTCCATACGCACTAGGGCTGGGGAGTGTGAGGTTGCTGTGCGCTTCCCAGCCCTACTTTTGGCCCCAGGACAGCACTTCTGTGCTGTCTGTACTGGGCCTCAGTGTTGTTTCTTGCCTTCAGGACTATCCCAAAAACATATTTAGAAATATGAATGAATGACAGTACAGGGATAGAAGACATGCTGCTAGAAAAAATCAAAATATAGCTTTACAGATTACTAAATTCCACTCTGCTAGATTTAAAGTAGAGAAAAACCTCTGGGTTAAAGTAAGGTCTGATTCAGACAGTACATTTGCAGTATAACATGAGTGTAAATGACACCTTAATTTGTTCTCACTAATATCCTAATGGCTAATTCACTTTGAAAACATAGAAATCTCTCACCTTGCCTGCTGTAAGATGTGATCTGTGTCTTCCAAGATACTTCAGGACATGAATGTAACTGTGTGAGTACTTTGTGCAAATAACAAGAAGGAAAGAGGGTGCAGATATTTCTCTTACATTTGTGAGAAGTCCTCTCATCCTCATTTAATTTTGCTCTGCAATGGGCAAACTGCCTTCACATAAATACTTAAAGCAACACCAGTAGGATGAATCATGGCTCTTTCTAAATTTCCAAAGGAACCACAAAAAGAAAAGGCTCTGAAACTTTCACAGCTACCCTCAATACAAAAACAAGGACAGGGAAGCATTCAAGTGTACAGGCTGTACTGACTAACAAGCCCTGGAGAAGCCACCAAGAATGTTATATTGTATGCTTCTACTAGATGCGCCTGTGATGGGGGTGAGGATGAGAAAAGGCCCTCTTGTAATTTCAGAGCCCAAGAAGGGTCTATCCTTCAGATAGACTGAAGCTGAGCAAGATGGAACTATATAAGTCATAGCTAGCACTTTAAATTGTGATAGAAACAGACCACTAGCCAGTAGAGGAGCTGTAACAAGAGAACCATATCCTTCCTGTAAACAGCCCCATTTTGGTTCCAGCATTTTGGATCAGCTGGCACTTCCAAACACCCTTCAAAGTCAAGGCATGTAGACAATATTGTTGTAATCCCAATTGGGGGGGGGGGGGGGGGCAAGATATGTGTCATCTTAGCCAGCTCCAATACCACGTTCAGATAGTGCACTAGTTTTAATTGTGCAAATGCATTCCTGGCCATCATAGAAATCTGGGCACGAACCAGACCAGAAGCACCACCAAAGAATAAATGTACAATTTCAAGGGAGTGTAACCCCTTGTATGCTGGCTGAATTGCCTGGATTAAGTTTTGTCCTCATTCAGTCCACGGCTGATATCAGACACTGGTTTAGAACCAAAACAGGGGAACTGCTACTCTACTGATCTTTCTGGATCTCTCAACAGTTTTTGAAACCACTGACCATAGTAGCACACAAGAACAATTCCAGTGGATCAAAGTAAAAACTACTGGGTTACAGTGGCTGAGTCTGTCTGCAGAGCCAGTTGTTGTAGCCTTTCAAACTATTTAAATTATTTTATTACTTTAATCTTGTATTGATTAAATTGTTTATATGTTTTATTTCTACATTGCCCTGAGATCCCATGATAAAGAGCAGGAGATAAATATTCTAACAAACAAACAAACAAACAAACTGGCTTCCTTGGAAATGCATGGAAACAGCATACTACTAGCTTTGAACCCCAAACCTCCATAGATGAATATGTCAAATAACACAGAGGACAAAATGGACCCTTGCAGGGTTCCACATGTCAACAGCCAAGAACCCCCAGCACTACCATCTGAACTTGTATTTCATGAAGGAATGGAGGCACCATACACTGGTAGCTCAAAAGGATAGACTAGGAAGGCAGCTTAAAAGGATACCATGGTTAATGGAATCAAAAGTTACTGAATGAAACTGCAGAACCAATATGGACGCATTCAACTTGTCCAATTCCTGGCAAAAATAATCAACTAAATGACCAAAGCTATCTCCAGCCTATAACCAAGCCTAAAATCAAACTAATCTATTTCATCCAGAACTCCTGGAGCTGCACCCTATCCAAAAGACTAGCATCATATCCAAAAAACAAAATATTGGACACTGGACAATTTCCCAAGCTCCTCCCTATCCCCCATTGCTTTAATGAAGACTGAACATGCTTGAAAGCAGAATGGTTTGTTTGTAGACTGGTGCCGAAGTACATTCAGGCTCTGTTAACTGGGTCTTGAAGTGAGCACAGTAATCTTTGCCTCTTCAAGGCTGGAGGCAAATCTAAGACCAGCCTCTGTGGGGTTAATATCCCCTTCTGCTAAATCAATTGCCTGACTTCCAGAGGTGGCTGCCTGCAGCAAAAGGGATTGCTGGTGAGTAGTACACATCTTTACAGTTCCAACAGAAGGCAGATAACAGCATTCATGTTTTTTTTATTATTATTATTCAGACATGTTTGGGGGCTGAGGGATTCTAAGCAGTGGAGCTAACTCTGGATTTAGTTTAACTTTCCCCATCCTGATCTCCTCTCCAAAAAGCGCACAGCATGAAGAAAGGAGGGACATAAGGGAGAGTAAAGATGAAGAACCTGAGAAATAAGAATTTATTACTACCCAAAAGAGCTAAAGAATAAGAACATGCTTGTTTCTTTTTCTTTTTGTTTTATTTCAAAAAGAAACAAAGAGACTATAATTTGCCCAACTAGTAAATTTTCACAACTAAGTGGAGATCTGAAACCTAATCTCCCAGAGTCCTAGTCCAGCACTCAAACCACTACAACACACCAGCTAGGCTTTTGACAATATCCTTTTAGTCTCCCATTTAGCAGGATATGGATTTGTTTTTAATGTTGATCATATCTTTAATGTTTGATTATATTGAAGTTAAACTGCAGAAGAACTTAATTCTATTTCAATAAAAAATAAATAAATCCAAAAATTGATATCCCAGAAAAGACAGCAGGTGGAATTAAGTAAGGTCCTGTAAATTTCACCTACATCTTACATCTCACCTGGAACAAAAACCACCTGCTCTGCTAAACAACTCATATAATGATAGCATGTGGCTCAGTTGAACCAACAGTATAGTTCCAATCTCTAACCCAAAGATGGGAATGCTCAAGCTCTGGGTACAAATCTCTCTTTGCTGGGTTTTTTAAAGATAACCACACCCCTTTCTCATGACACCAGTTTTTAAACATTTTTTCTTCCTTCTATTCCAAAAGAAATGTCTCTCTCAATGCTTAGTTACAAGAAGCAAGAACTGTCAGATAAACTATGCTGATATTTTGATCCCCCTTTTTTTGCTTTTTTTGCTTTTGGCTCTCAGGAACAAGGCTGACAGGTCTTGCTTTCAATAGTCCTCCTGACATGCAATTATGGGTCATAAGGTACCACAATTATTCCAAAAAGTACAGGGGTACCCCGGGTTACGAAATTAATTCGTTCCACCGCCGCTTTCGTAACCCGAAAATCTTCGTAAGGCGAAAAAGCCATAGGCGCTAATGGGGAAAAGCCGCGATTTCGTGCGAAATAGCGCCGAAAAGCACCAAAAAATTTTTCGTAACCCGAAATAACCTTCGTAACCCGGAACAGTTTTTTTAAATGGATTTTTTTCGTAACCTGGAAATTTCGTAAGGCGGCGCATTCGTATCCCGGGGTACCACTGTACCAAGATTTTTTCTTCTTCTAGATAGCTTCCCTTCTCTTAAAGTATCTCCACTCACTGTTGTAAATGGTGGCTGCTGCTACTAGCCTCTGGCTGCAACCTGCTGTGATGAATTGGTCCTGGGGAGCCCGTACTTCCTGACAGTGAATTGGACAAGATAGGGAGGATAAAAATGAGAACAGAGGGATAAAATAAATGGTGGGAAGGGGGACAGAAAATCACCACTACTATCCCCTTTCATCAACTAACTGTCACCAGTTTTATATGATGGGCAGCAAGTATACTCCACATTTGCTGTCAGCCGATAGCTGACAATCTTAGTTTCTTCAAGTTACCCAATAAAATAGTTCTATTACAGAATGTAAACTTTTTTTTTACCAAAATGTCTGATCAAAGACAATTACTAATAAAAATATTTGTCTTACTAGGTGATGCACGTTTTCTTTTTTTGAGATCTTTCATATCATTTGTTTCTGCATCATCTTCATCAGTAGTGGCTGGCCCTGATGCAGCAGCAAGTTTTCTTTTAGTCTACCACAAAAAAAGAAAAACAAACAGGTTTTATGCCAAACAGGGGGGAAATGTATTCAGCCAAGTTAAACCATAAAATGAAAACACACTGTAGTAAATGCTGAATTCCCTATCTTTGTGTGTGAACAACTTCAAAAGCTTCTACCTGTCACCCCAGCTCTCTTTGGGGTGGGAGTCTCAGGACCCCAACAAATGGGCAGAAGAGATGGGTTTTCTTGATTAGGAATGCAAAAGGGTGCCTCATAAAGAGAGGGACCCTTTTTTCCTTGCAAAGCTGATATTTTTATACAGTTAACTTGTAGTTTCAATAATGAAAGCATAATTCAGACTTATGATTGGTTACAAGCTACAACTTCAACGTCTCCTATATTGATTACATATTACAATTCTATTTGACATGTGCAAACTTCTTTGGCACCTCTAATCCACACCTTGGCCAACTGTTTGGGTCAACGTGGCATCTTCTTCTTGATGATCTTCACAACTTCCTTGTTTTATACTTGACCCAACACATCCACTGTCACCCATCAAATGTCTCAATTTCTATCTTTCTGGCTTAAACCAGTCTCTTGGTCAAGCTGACCCTATATTCCATCCCAAAACCTGGACAACTCCTATCTTTCTCCTTTGAAACTAGCAAGCTCAGCAAATTATCTTTTATTCAGGCCTTGCCTTTGAAATTCTGGTAGCTTTCTAGTTCTAATAATTCAAGGTTGCTGTGTTAGCTATTTTGAACAAAGCTGTCTGAGAAAGAGTCACCGAGATCCAGGCTGTATTAGGCCACAGAAAATGCCTTATTTTGACACCATTTTAAGTATCCCCTCTCACATACCAGGAAAAAAATTATCATAATTAAAATACAATTTTCAAAATATCTTTCCTCAGGACCCCATGGGGATATGAAAATCCATGGATGCTCAAGTCTTATTAAATACAATAGCACTGTAAAATAGTGCCCCTTATATAAAACAAACAAAAAACCCCAGCAAGGTTTGCTTTTTGGAATTTTTATTTTTTTAATATTTTCAAGCTGTTGATAGTTGAATCTGTAGATGGTTGACTCCATGGATATTTGGGGGGGGGGGGGCAGCTGCACACTAAAATGTGCTTTTTGGGTTTTCTTGGTATCACATCTTGAACATGTTATTTTGCCTAATTTTAATATTTTCAATCTCCATGAATGCGGAAAGACATAACTTTTAATGTCAGTTTCAACTAGGGGTAAGAAATTCAATCTTTACAACGCCAATATACAGTCAGTCCTTCATATATGTGGCAGTTCCATGCCAGACACACACACAGCCCGTAGAGGATGACAGAAACCATGGGCCCTCATGCCCCATTGTTACCAATGGCATTTGATGCTCATGCTGCACAATGCTTGTGCTGCCACTGGGGAGAATGGGGCAGGGCCATCCACAGATACTTCAATCTGTGGATGGCAAGCCCATGGTTGGCGAGATCCAACTGTAAAATGACCTGAGCTGCACCTCTTGGACAAATAACCATATTGGAATTTGCCTATCCACTAGTTCATGCTTCTATCAATATTGTGATGCAATATACTTTTGAGAGTCAAGGTACATTCACATCTTATTCTGAGATTATTTCAAGTGTAGATTAAGACAGAAACGGGATAGAATTATGAGTAAAAACATGTGAAACAAATTGATTTCTTCAAAATTTTTGCTGAAAGAACAGAAATCAAGGAAAGAATGGCACCTGAGCCCTGAAACATTGCCTTGCCAGGCTTTAGCATCCCCGTACCCCCTGCCACTGCAACTTTTCATCAAAATGTTCCAAATTTACTATGAAGTCAATTATCACAAACCCAGTTATTCATATTTAAATAGCATAAACATAAGGCAGAAAAAAATAAAATACGTTTGGTATGGAATACATTCAATTCCAGTCAAGCACGAAGATCAATTACCAAAGTTATCATTATTAGAAAGTATTTTTGTTTATTTCATTTATTTTTGAAGGTTCAACTGAGGAAAACTCTAGAGGTTGTAACTGTGCTAGTTACAAAACACGCTAGTTTTGCAACTACTAGCACACATTTCTCCTCTCCCCTGCTCTCATGGCAAGAACTGCTTCTGAGCCAAAGATTTGCCAGTTTACACCTATTCTGAAAAAAGCAAAATAAACAGCAACATTTAATATAAACAGGAAATCCCCCCGCCATTTTTTCAAGCAAAATGGTCAAACGCATACATTTTGCTAGACATCCCCCACCCACCCATAAGCTTAAAAATAACTGCTAAAGTTTCAACCCCCCCCCCCTTTTTTTTTTTTTCCCTTTTTGGTAACTTTGACAAATGTGTAGCTTTACTGAAATAGATGCTGAAGTGGTTACAACCTCACATGGCTGACGAGGGAAGAGGAGAGTGCATTACATCTTTCCAAAGTGTTGCTTCATGATTACCATCTAAACCCTGCTGGGCTGAACAGATTGGTTCGATAATTACATACAATAACTGCAGTGGGCAGGTAACCCTCAGCTGGCACAGGGCAGCTCCCCTGTGAGAACTTCCATATGCAAACTGCACTGATGGAGTGCATTAGGTACATCTTTCCTGCCGGTGCACAGGCCTGATTAACGCCAACCAAGACTCCAAGGTTAGCATGTCAGCAGATTTGTGATGCATTAGGCAGGAATAAACACAGACACTTTTGTTCATTCTGACCAAAATTAAGGAGGAATATTTCACCACTGTATTGCTTTTATATAAAGAAAATAAATGCATTCCTCCTGGCTGCACTGAAGAGAGAGTTTTAAAAGGCTCATTGCAAGAGCTGGTATCAAATACTTTCCACACAAAAAGCAAAAGGCGATTTATCTTGTCTCCAAGCTTATTCAATAAAAAGCAGTTTCTTAATCTTGATGCAGGTGACTTACATGGCAAGAGAAGTCAGGCATCATTCTCTGACAGAGACAACACCCATTGCTGATGCAAAGTGCAAGGCAAACTATGAAGCACTAATTCATATTTATTTCACTCCAAATATTTCCTAGCAGTTATCGAGTGCCATCAATGGACTCATCATCGAGCATAAGACATACCCCATGCCTTGAGTGGTTTATAGCAGCAATAATGGATGCTTTCAATGCAATGCAATGAGGATAACTTTTCTTTCAGCAGGAGCTAACTGAACCCATGCAAATATTAGAGTAACATCATCCATTACATATGAAAGTGAATTAGATTCAAGGCAAGTTGGGAACAATGTCTCATTAATAAATCTCAGAACTAGAATCGCTTTAAATTTATAGCAGACAAAACCTAGATCTCCTAGTGAGAAAGAATTTCAATTAAGATGGGCAGCAGCTGTTGCTCCTATTTCACAATACTGGACATTTGGATATGCCATATACACAGTAGTACAAGTTTGATTAAAGTTCAGCTTGGACAAGAGTTCAAGCCAAGACTTGAATATATAATATAACCTGAGAAGCTTACCATTAAATCTTCTGCATATTTATTCAGAAGTATATGATCAATATAATTTACCCAATAATAAATGTGTACAGAATTGTTGCCTTACACAAATTATGAGACAGAAGTTAGTTTCTATGAGGATTCATTTTTCAGAAAGGAAGGGTGGGTCATCTAAAAGTCATA
The DNA here is from genome assembly GCF_019175285.1 of Sceloporus undulatus. Classification (NCBI taxonomy): domain Eukaryota; kingdom Metazoa; phylum Chordata; class Lepidosauria; order Squamata; family Phrynosomatidae; genus Sceloporus; species Sceloporus undulatus. The sequence continues at coordinate 356,495,898 of NC_056522.1, read as the reverse complement.
AATATAAAAGGATGCCTATTCTCTTAACCAAGATTAGTTTGGGTGTGTTCAAAGACTTTCTTCTTTGGAGTCATACATGAGTCCAAATCAAGATTAGTTATGGCTAACAAAAATGCTGGCACACAAAAAAGACTACACCAGGGAAAGCAAGAGAAATTTATGTAGCACAGAAAGAGGAAACAGGTGAAGGAGAACGTAAACAAGATAGCAGATAAACAAAAGAGAGGTAGAGCAGAGCCAAATCTTCACTGGATCTGAACAGGTTGAAACAAGAAGGGGGTAAATTTGGTTCTGAAATTTGAGGAGCTGGGCAATAAAATGCAAAACATTAAAAATGGAAGATTAGAGAAAACCACCAATATTAGTGTAACAGAAAATTATTTTGTCACCAATAATTATGTACCCTACTACTTCAATGTATTTAAGCAAGAAGGAAATTATGAGTCACAGTAATTGCTCATTTTAAAAATACTACTACAGTTCGCCCTTCCTTTATGCGGGGGATCAATTCCGAACACACATACTCCAGCCCCGCAAAAAGGGAATTCCGCATATGCTTGAGCCCCATTTAAATGAATGGGGCTCGTGCATGCAGCGGCGGCGCACACGCACCATGGATGTGCATGCCATTACACCTTATGGGGCACGCTACCCCTTTTTCCAGTGCGGCTTTTCCAGTATATGCTGAAAGCTGCGTAAGGCGTGCCCACGTATGACGCAGTGATAACAGCACTGTATTACTGTTATCAATTCTTCCTTCCTTCATCCCTTTTAATGGTCTGCCTCTTTTGAAAACACACTCATCCCTCCACATTTGAGGCTTTAACTTTCATGGCTTTGATTATTCATGGATTTTATTAATATGTTCTCTCTAGGAATATCTAGGTCCTCCAGCCCAACTCTATGGTCAACTTTAACCAAAAGTCGCACAGAAGGACCTAGAGATTCCTAGAGAAAACACTCCACTAGGCATTTGTAGCTCTTCCAGCACAATTATACGTTCAATGCCTGGCAAATGTTGACCACAGAGTTCTGCTGGAGAACCTAGAAATTCCTAGAGAGGTGTTCTCTCAGGTAAAAACATAGTGTTTTTGTTATTTCCAGTTTTTCCACGTTCACGAGGGTCCTGTACCCCTAACCCTGAGAATGTAAAGGGACGAGTGTAAGCATTAACTATAAGTCAGCTGTTCAACAGTGGAACACACTGCCTCAGAGAGCGGTGGAGTTTCCTCCTTTGGGGGTCTTTAAACAGAGGCTGGAAGGCTATCTGATGGGAGTGTTTTGATTGCGTATTCCTGCATGGCAGGAGTTGGACTGGATGGCCCTTGTGGTCTCTTCCAACTCTAGGATTCTGTGATTTCATTATTTCCCTCCCTGTTGCTGTTGAAACTGATAAAGTTTTACCTGTAAGGGATTCACAATCATTTCCTTACATTAACCATTTTATTTTTAAAAACAGTGAAAAATATGACAGAATTCTTCAATCCTAGTGTTTATTTCTTCTTCTTGAAAGGTTACCTTTCAAAGTAAATAGAGGTCTACATAATGAAATTAATAAGGTAGAAATGGAAACTTCAATACTGAACTGTATCCTAATTCCAAGTCCTGTTTTAACAAGATGATTTTTGGTATTCATTCATGCCAGCTACTAACTACTAAAAGCCCCCTTCATTTACTGTCTTTTAGAAGCATTATTTCACTTGCCAGTCAGAAAGAAACTAATGAGACAATATCAAGTGCAGTGAACCACAAATCTGACAAGTTCTATGGCATTCTCAAAGAACATTTACATGACCAGCAGGCTTGTTCACAATTCACATCTTCATCTGGGAGGGAATCTACCTTTTTTGAGGCATGGCTAAATTTTAAAATTTCAATAACATAAACCCTAGATCTTTAACACGAGCAAGGGAAGAAATAAGAGATAAACCCACCTCGTTTTATATAAAATGACTCATTATTGATTCATAGTAACATACCCAGCAGTCACGAGTTAAAGATAAATACTCAAACTATGTTGCGGATTCACTTTTTAGAAAATACAAACTAACTGCAATTCTTGGTTTTGCAACTGCTGTCTACCTAGTATTTTAGCCTAAATACTACACCCTATTGATTCTCTTCGATTTCTTAAAGGGCTATGGTACCAGTAACCATTATATCTGTCTAGATATGCTGCTTACGTTGGGTATTGGTCATTTCATTTTTTGATAGCCTGTCTTGAAAGGTGACTGGGTTCTTTGGTTATTTCATTCTTAGACAGCCGATCTCAAATGGTGGTGCTCATGGATTACTGCTCAATTTCCTGGCATATAAAGTCTGGCACTCAGAGGAATTCATCATCTCTCCCGCAATTTTTTTTATGTCTGCATGAGTTTGGGTCACCCTGTGGGCTTCATGACTGAGCCAGAATTCAAACCCTGGTCTCCAGAGTCATAGTACAATGCTCAAACCACTACACCGTGCTGGCCCTTATTTCTCTTTCATCCCATTCAAATAAGGCAGAGATGTTGCTACCCATATACGGGTGCAGAAAGGGTTACAAAACTGAATATTAATCCAAGCAGAACCAAGGTCTTTTTTGGTGAATGGTTCATCTCTCCATCTTAGTGGTGCTCACTGTGTCCTAGAATAACGTTTGGAACTGCCTTCTCATTGAAGGAGCATACTCACGGTCTAGATTTGCTCCTTGATCTGCACAGATCTCTTATGTGTTGTTATATACCAGTTGTGATTGTACCTGGAAATAATTACCATCCTCTAGGTGACTCATACCCTGGTGAACTCTCAAGTCAGACCACACTGAGAGGTTTTTGATAATGATTTGAAACCTGCAATGAGTGCAAAACATGGCTGCCAAGTGAGGACATTATATCTGCATTATGCCAACTACTTAGGCTCCTAGTTTGTGTCCAAGCTCAATTCAAAGTACTGCTTTAAAGTCTTTTAAAGATATTCATGCTTTGGGGCTTCTTCACACACTCATTTTCTGAGGTACAGGGGAAAACTACTATTTGATGGTGGTATCCCATGAATAGAATGCACTCTCCAGGAAGGCTAGCTTGGTACCACCTGTAATGCTGTTCTTGATGTCTGATGAATACTGTTTTCGTAATTTCCATAGGTTCCCTTGATCTTCTGCAAGCTACATGATGCTTTATACCTGCTTTCTTTTTAATTTCTGTTGACTGCTCAGTTTTACTTCACTGTTTTTCCTGTTCTTGGTTTAGCTTAACTATATTGAAATCTGCAGCATAAATCTCCAACTAATAAAATTCGTAACATCAAACAAATAACCTAATTCTTTATCAATAACTGCTGTGGACCAAAATCCTTTACTCCCAGGATTTTTAAAAATTAAATTTATATTCCCCCACTCTGCTTTCTTCAAGGAGCTTGAGGCAGCATATGTGGCTTATTCACACAATAACCTTGTGAAGTAGGTTAGTTTTAAATACAATGAGTAACCCAAGGTTACATAGTGAGCTTTACAGCTAAATGGAGATTTGAATACCTGTCTCCAACAAACACTTCACAATAAACTACCACAAATAGATTTCAGCTCCATTATTTGTACCTGCCCTCTCCTCCCCACCCTGTTTCTGGATAAGTTATCATAGCAAACAAGTACATGCTGACTGGATTCAGGATTTCCACCAAGTTAAATGCCAAGACAAACCAAGTGAAAAAAATCTAGAAAGATTAGAGCTGAGTGCATTAATAGATTAATTGGTTCAGTTAACTAAAGTGTGGATTTTAACTGGATTGTAAATCAGAGCATTTTTCTATGAAAGATGCTCAGTGATGAGAATATCTTTTCAGTCTATGTACATTCTTTTCATTCAAGAAAGGGATTTGGGGATCATTTTTCAGGATGCAATTTCACTATTTAGCCAGTGAAAAAAGAGGCTAGCACATGACCAGCACCTATACTTTAAGTCACTCAGAGGGAAAGATTTACATCCCGATTCCAACTATTATTTATGAAGAAGCAAGGCCAATTATTCAGTGCAACTTATAGGTTCAACTAATTATTCATTGGCTGATCACCTAAATCATTACAAAACAAAATGAATAGGGAAGGGAGATGGAGTCACCAGCTATGATTAATTTTTATTATATGCAGATATTTGGCAAATAAAGCCTAATTCGACAGAAGATCATGTCTATCAAGTTACACTGGTAGATATTCAAAGTCAGGGGATCCAGATATTTATTTAAGCAGGTACCCCAGCTTTCTACTGAAGTCTTCAATGCTCTGAGTAGCTAATAACACATTTGAAAAATTCTATAAAAAACAGGTAAGATTAGGCAAAAAGCATTTGTATCAGTGCAATGTCACAAGTCATGCCACATTATAAGGTGCATAAAATAAAGCACATCTGCCATACAGTCACTCAAGCCAATGGTGATATCTGTTTTCAACCTTTCAATACATTTCATGGAGATGTTGAGTATATAACAAGTCCCATTAGTACTTGACTTGAGCAACAACAGTCAGCTGAACATGTGCTTAGCCATTTCCTCAGATGTTCCTAGAAAAAGCACTTCCTGTTCTACATATGAATCCACAGGCAAGATCGCAGTTATCCCAGATGCTATCCCCATTTTACACCAAAGTAAAATCAACATTTTCTTAAAACATCTAGCTGTTGCACAGGGTACACCAGTCAATATTTCAGGGCCAGTGCATGAATTTCAAGTATGCTAGCAACAGACACACAGGCTGTGTGTCTTCAAGCCACCTGTTGAATTATGGTGACCAAATGAACTTTATGGGATTTTCTTAGGCCAGGAATATTTACAGGTGTTTTGGTCAGTGCTTTCTTCTGAAACAGAGCCTACAGCACCTGGTATTCATTGGCTGTCTCCCATCCAACTAACCATTATGTCTTTAATCTCACTAGGGGCAGCATCTGGGATAGGGGCTTCTCCACTGTGGAGCCCTAGGGGTGAGGCAAATGGGTGGCTAGGAGTGGCCTCTGGCTGCTGCAGCCACGATCGGGCCCTATCAGCCCACAACTGTGGTGACCAGATGGCCCACTCTCAAAGTGGGCTGCCACCAAGGTCCCAAAGGGACTGCCAGCAGGAGTGGGGTGTTGCCACTTCTTTTGCTGGAGGCTTTGGGCCACCTTAGGCAGCCTTAGAGCAGCTTCTGGCTTCTTCCGGGGCATGCGTCATCTGCATGGCATGCCCCTGAAGCAGCTGTAAGCCGCTCTATTTGGTCCAGGCCCTAGTTGTAGAATTTCCTCCCTCTGGAGGCCCAAATGGCACCACTGCTAGCTTCTTTCAGTAGCTTTTTATCAAACATGGGTTTTTATCAAAGATTTTGGGATCTAGCCTTGGTGGCGCAGTGGTTAAATGCCTGGACTGCAGCCATTCACTCAAAACCACAAGGTTGCGAGTTCAAGACCAGCAAAAGGGCTCAAGCTTGGCTTGCATCCTTCCGAGGTCACTAAAATGAGTACCCAGATTGTTGGGAACAAATTAGCTTACAGTTGTAAACCGCTTAGACTTTGCTTAGGCGGTATGAAGCGGTATATAAATGAAGCTTGTTTGTTTGTTTAGTAATTTTGCCCAAACCTGTGCAGGTTTTTTAGTCGTTAAGATTTTTTGGATGGTGTAAGCTATTTCTCACTGTTTAAAATTGAAATTGTTCTACACTGATGTTAATGGTATGGCACCTTGAAATCCTAAGATATAGAGCATGATAGAAATATTTTTACAGATAAACAAAAATAAACCCACAATTATTTCCTCCATGTATGCAGTAACACTTACGTCACTTCAACATTCAAATAAATCTTAAGCCTGAATTACAAATAATGCCATTTAATGACATCTGTGCCAATAAATATATTCAGTGTATCTCTGAGACAGACAAGTGTGGTTTTTGCACAAAATTGGACGAGCTACTAGCATCCTACTCACATACACTTGTAGATGAAGATTCACTACACTAATTAAAATCAGCATTTATATTGCCATAATACCAAAAATATTGAAATATATAGATTTTAGATTTTATATAGATTTTATTCATGAAATATGACTATCCCACAGAAGAGTTTACCACAAGAATGCTTCAAACAGAAAAGCCAAATCACTACTGTTCATGAGGAGCATTATTCTTTTGTTTAATAATAGGACTCTCATTCTAAATTCTTTCTTTTTTCAAATACCATTAATAATATTACGTTAAATAAAGTATTGGGTATTACATACAAGTAATTCAAATGCTTTGTTTACTTGCTATTACTGGGTATCATGATTAATTTGGAGATTTAATCACAGTCTCACTTTATTGTGATGTCATGATACCTACACAACTGCATATGTTATGTAGAGACAGACTTCACAGAAATGTTCATGGCTAGTATCCAAACACACTTAACTTTTATATTTGTCCAAGAGGAATTTGAGCTCATGTTCCTCCCACTTCAGCCCCTTTATCCTGAATGGAATGATATATCAAAAGCAGTTTGTGATATGCCAGAGTTCTCTACCTGACTTTTTAAAGAATCTTCCTTGGGGTGCATACAAGTTCTTGGACATGCCTGAAGTAGCTCTTTGGATTCAGGCCAGTGACAATGAGAATGAACAAGTCTTTTGCTCATGAAATATGGACATGTCTCAAGTGTACACTTGTTGCCTTTGCAGCGTTGATTTCACCTATGTGACATCTATTTCCAATAACTACACACTCCATGCAGATGAAAACTAAGGCCCAAATAAATTGCCATCCGGTTGCTGTGTGGGCATGGTGCTTAAATGACACATGGCCAAAAACCACCCGGAAGCTGCTCTGAGGCTGCCTAAGGCAGCCCGAACCTGACTGCAAAAGGAGCAGCAAAAAGCAAAAAGGAACGGTGTCCCATCTGGGACTATGGCAACACCTGGCCTTGGGACTGCAGGGACTGCTCACTGTGGTCCCATAGTGATCGAGGCATCTGCTTGATCCCAAAGAAACATTAAACAGTGATCTGCATTGAGAAATAAAGACCTTAAGTGCAGGCTTTTCTGGAACATCTCCATTTTCTGAAACTTCCAAGTCCAATATACCATCATCCTTCTCACCAATGGTTTTGAGACCTTGAAGAAAAATTTCTCGCAATTCCTGGTATGGTGGTTTTTCAGTATAAGTCAAAGCCATCACTTTTTCCATATATCTGGCTAGTTCACCTGAACGAAATCATTAAAGAGCTATATAAGTCAAGTGTGGATGGAATACATTATAAATCTAGAAACGGATACAAAACACATATGCAAGTATGCATTTACAGATTTTTTCCAGTATATGATCATGAGAAAACCATTCCAAAGTTTGTTCAAAAAATATTACGAACAAAAAAATGGAAGACACTTTCAAAAGAATAGTCTCCACAGCTACCTTGAGTAACTGTGTTTTTGGGGGACTTCACAAAATGCACCAGTCATGCTTGGGAGTGCTCTTCAATTCTTTCACCAGGTTGGATTCAAACAAAATACAGCACAAGAAGGTGGATGGAGTGCCTTCTCCTATTCCCAGAACTATAATGGTAAAGTGTTTTCCTAGGATCTGGCAGGCTGGCTGAACAGAGTGGGTTGTGATATAACCGAGGGCAAACGAGAATGGCAATTGGAAGGTGTCTTTTAGGGGGGGAAAACAGTGACACAGGCCAAATCATTGGTAGATTTGTGGTGGAAGGGAAGCGAAGGTTGACAGGAAGGGAGCATAGTCTGTGTTCTGCTGGCATTTGTCTGGATCCAACACAACCTATTTAGACTTGAACCAGTCACTTAGTTTCTAGGCTCAATTCACCAAGGATTTTTTTTTTAAAAATCATAGAAATTGCAGGGTGTTTTTAAGTATTTTAATCATAAAATGTTCTTTGTTTTTACTGCTACAAATCCACTCTCTAAGAATCCCTTAAGAAACAAAACCTAATGATCTGAAAAGTCGTCTGTCTATCTATCTATCTATCTATCTATCTATCTATCTATCTATCTAGGCTTTTAAACATCAGAGAATCTGGGTATAATTCTGATCTTGCTGAAACCAATTATTTACAACTAAATGACTGTGGATGATAGGTGTCATTTTTTTCTGTATTAAGTAAAGGGGTAAAATCCTTGCAAACCAGTGCTCTTCCTCCCCAAGTTTTATAAAGAACTTTACTACGCTGTATAGAAAAAAACACTTATAAATGCACAAAGAAAAATTCAGACGTTCAATTGACCAGTGGCATAAACAATGATGGAAGTGGATTTTTTTCTTTCTTTCCCAGTTCAATGCCTTCCATGCTCTCAAAATCTTCTCCAGTGGGTCAAACAACCCTCCACCAAGATTTGGGCAGTGCAAGATAGGTATGGAAAAAAATGAACAGCAAACATAACACACAGCTGAAAATTTGGTCATGCAGTGTTTGCTACCCACTAATATTATTTGAACTGCTTGGGAAATACACACCAGGATCTCTTCAGACTATTTTATTCAAAGCTTCCAAATTTTACACAAATTTCAGCCAGTTTTGTTTTGAGAATTACTCTTAGAGTGCATGTATGCTGTAGAAATAATGCAGATGGACACCACTTCTAACTGTCATGCCTTCATCCTACAAAATCCTAAGATTTATAATTTTGTGAGGCATCAGCATTCTTCCATAGAAAAGACTAAAGACCTTGCAAATCTACAATCCCAAAATTCCATAGGATGAAGATGTAGCACTTAAAGTGGTGTTAAACTGTATTATTTCTACACTGTGGGTGCATGCTTAGTGTATATATGTGCTTGCATTTATTTTAAAAATAAATAAATGTTTTATAACACATTGATATTTAATCTGAATGTCCTACCTGGTTTATCTTTTCCAAGGAAACATTCAGCCATTAATTCTTTAATATTATCTGTATACCTGACAGAAGAAAAAAATAAGTTAATAAAACAGCATTTTTTTGCTGTATTTTCATTCCTTTCATGTGTGTACCTAGTGTGTCTGAACAAGTGATCACAGCAAAATTGAGAGTAATCCCTTATATTTTAAATTTTAATATCAAAATGAAGAAATAATATAAATATAGTAATATATAATAAAATAACAACTATAAAATAGAAATTATATGTACATATATGATTCTCTCGTTTATTTTATATGTATACAGAGAGGGAGGGGGATTTTGTTATCTGCTGGGATTTGGTTCCAGAACCATTGATGTCCCTTATATAAAACAGCAAAATAAAGGTTTGCTTTTTGGAAATTTTTGGAAATTCAAACCATGAATGTTTGAATCCATTACCACAGAATCTAGTGGATATGGAGGGCTCTGTGTGCGTGTGTGTATTTTAAAAATTCTAGTTCAGTAACATGGGGTTGAAAACAGTAAAGACAATGAACACCTTAAATGAATGGAAATATAATTGCATGTCTGACAAATACCATAGGACTCCAGGAAAACCATGTACATTATGAAGCGATGATATAATTATATTTACTTATGTTGGAAATAAAGTAGAATAAAAATATTCAAGCAGAAACGACAGGCAAAATAAAATTATTCAAATATAGTGCTCCCTAATACATGTGAAAGGAGAAGCTGCAGAATAGTTTTAGGGCCTGTACAGATAGGCAGGTTGTATCCTGCGGTATCCTGCCCCGCAGTTTCAACTGGTTCCCACTGCTTTTGAGTCTCACACTATTTTGGTTTTACAAGAAGTGGACTTGCAACTCAGCCTTACCTAAGCATACTTACATGAAAAATAGATGTTTTCAAATATGCCAAGCTTTTGTTGTTGTTTTTAAAAAATGAAACACGTCAATTTACCTAATTTTTGAGTCTCTGACATAATTCGGGTCTTTTAGATTGTCTTGCCAAGGTAGTTTGCCACTAAGCCAGCAGATCATACAATAACCCAGAATTTCCAAGTCACCACGTCTTGAAGGAGCTACAGAGTATTAAAAATCACAAAAAAGATCAAGCTTGACAGCAATAAATTATTCCCTTAAAATTATAAGATGAACTCTTAATGTTACACTGCAGTAACTTTAAAAACTGTTAAACAAGTCCTTCTTGGTGGCCATGAAACCATGAAACATCACCAAGGAACATGCAAAATTTCTTGCATGATATTATTGTTCACAGGATTATGAATGCTGAACAGTCAAGGTCTCTCAATAGTAGACTATGCCCTGGTGTCATCAGTGAGGAGGGATATGTGGGATGGATTCCCCAGCTGCTTTTATGCTGGCTGGAGATTAAGTGGTACAGGGAGAAGAGGGATATAATTAGGCTTCTAAGTGGGGTCAGACATCAGCATGGCTGTGATCCAAAAATCTACTTTCAATGCATGCAAGAATTTGCACATGACCAATTGAGATTTTTAAAAAAAATTCTTTTTAGAACAGCAAGTCCCATGGTAGGTTACAAATTGAACAACAAGGGAGGAGAATTGCTATTTATCTAAAGTTTCTTTGAGTTCAATTCATTGCAGCATTCTCAAGATCCTAATCCAAAATTTAGAAAATAGGCACAATTACAGATACTTTGAGGTATAGTATCAACGATAGCCTGCAGTGACGCTTTTAATGACTTTTTTGTTGATAAAGTTTCTCAGATAAAGGCTGCTCTTGACGCTGGTCTTTTGACAGAACCTATAACAGAGGCATCCAGTGACTCTGGAAGTAAGGTTATTCTGGATTGTTTTGCATTTGTGAGTACCGAGGATGTAGACAAGCTCCTTGGTTGCGTGAAAAGGACGACGTGTCCTCTCGACCCTTGCCCTTCTTGCGTTGACCGCTCAGGGAGGAGATGCCATAAAAATCGCACTTCATCTTATAATAAATGCATCTTTTCAGGAGGGTATAATTCCATCGACTTTAAAACAGGCAATAGTAAGACCTCTTTTGAAGAAACCCTCCCTTGATCCCCTGTCGATGTGTAACTACAGACCGGTCTCCTTATTACCATTCTTGGGCAAGGTGATCGAGAGGGCAGTCGCCTTTCAGCTCCAAGCTGTCTTGGATGAAACCTATTATCTTGACCCATTTCAAACTGGCTTCAGGGCGGGTTACAGAGTTGAGACTGCCATAGTCGCCTTAGTCGATGACCTCTGTCTGGGCACTGACAGGGGAAGTGTAACCCTGTTGGTGCTCTTGGACATCTCAGTGGCCTTCGATACCACTGACCACGGTATCCTTCTGGAACGCCTGAGAGAGTTGGGTATCGAGGGCACTGCGCTCCAGTGGTTCCAGTCCTACCTCTCAGGAAGATTCCAGATGGTGAGGCTGGGGGACAGCTGCTCTCGTAAAAGAGAGCTTACATCTGGCGTCCCTCAGGGCGCCATTCTGTCCCCCATGCTATTTAACATTTACATGAAGCCGCTGGGACAGATCATCCGGAATCACGGAGCACTTTGTTATCAGTACGCTGATGACACCCAGATCTATCTCTCCATGTCTCTGACTGATACAGTGACTAAGGATGGCACCTCTCCTCTGGACGCCTGCCTAGGGTCAGTAATAATTATAATTAATAATAATAATTATAATAATTATTATTATAATTTGTTTTATTTTTATACCACTATTCCAAAGATCATAGCGGTGAACAGCAAGTAAGCTAATTAGCAAGTAAGCTAATTTGCCTCCAACAGTCTGGGTACTCATTTTAGCGACCTCGGAAGGATGCAAGCCTGAGTCGAGCTTGGGCCCTTTTGCTGGTCTTGAACTCGCAACCTTGTGGTTTTGAGTGAATGGCTGCAGTACAGGCATTTAACCACTGCGCCACCAGGGCTCCATGGGCTGGAAGAGGAAAAACAAACTCAAGTTGAATCCAGAGAAAACAGAGGTACTCGTGATAGGTCCTCCAAATCCAGACAGGGAAATTTGTCATCCAGTCCTGGACGGGGTTACACTTCCCCTAAAGGACAACGTTCAAAGTTTGGGAGTACTCCTGGACCCATCTCTACAGTTATCATCTCAAGTGGATGCGATGGCCAGGAGTGTTTGGTACCCGCTTCAGCTGATACGCCAACTGCGCCCCTGTCTGGATCGAAAAGACCTTGAAGCAGTAGTACATGCACTAGTAGCCTACATTAGCAGTGATATGATAACTTTAACTTTAATGTGGTAACTTAGCCTAGTTTTTTATCCAGAAAAGCTGGCATACACAAATGTGTTATTCAAATCCTTCAAAGTGTCATTCCTCTAAGCACTTTTCAGGAGAAGCATCAAAGAGCTGCCGCTGCCGCCACCACCCAGACATTCAAGAAGGTCAGAAGCTGTGTCGCAATGGAGAGAGTAGAGGGTTGGTGATTTTTTTAGGTCAGTGGTTACCAATATTTGGTCCTCCATTCATTTTGGACTCCAGCTCTCAGATGCCCCAGCCAATTTGACCAACAGTCGGGAATTAAGGGAGTGAAAGTCCCAATTATCTGGAGGACTAAATGTTGGGAACCACTGTTTTAGCTGCTCCCAGGACAGACTAAGCTTCTTCCAGTCTACTCAGAGAAGGGGATGCTTCCTTTTGTGAGTAAGAATTAAAGTAAAGTATATATACTGACTCATGAATAAGTTGACTCAGGTTTTCTGAGTCAATGTTTTACTAAAATTTCTAGACTTATGCATGAGTATATATAGTAATATCACAAACAATGTAAACATTCAGCTATGCCTGAATTCGTTTGAAGAAAGGCTGTTTTACCATTCCCCATCTAATGTCACAACCTAAGTTGCAAAATTAACCCAGAAATTATTTAGTGCTTTGTCCCCAGTTTAGGATTTCTGAGATGAAAGCAATTTATTTTAGAGTAGTATTTTAACATGCTGAGGTTTATTACCTTGTATTCCCTATAAGTAACTTGAAGGAATGTTATACAAGAAATACAACAGTATTACTTACCCACCCCTTTATGTGCATCAATACTAGTAAATTCAAGCGTTCCATCATGACAGCGTTTGGGATTTTCTTTATAATCCTTGTGATTGCCCTCTGGGCAGTATCGAAATGCAAGGCCATAATCCACCAAGTACACCTGTTAAGATTCCAAGTGCATCAAAACCAATTTCGTTGAAGAATTAAGGAGCCACAATCAGCTACCGTTCTTGATCTTTAAATACATTTAAAAGTCTTTTTTAAAAAGTTTTAAAAGGAACTTAAAGTTTCCATTATATATCTCTCTTTACAAATTAACATGCAATCTTCAAATGTAACCTAAGTATAAATTCTCCTATGTATTAACAAATTAACCATTCCAGCTATGTACAATGTACCACATCATCTAATTTAATACTATACTTGCTTTTTATGAAGGAAAAAAACAAGTTAAGACAAGTCTACCTGCACATTGTATTTCCATTTTGTTCAATGCAGTGCTAACATTAGATCACCGTAGGCCCCTGTATGGGAGGTGGTGGGCAATTTTCAGCCAGCACCAGTATGCTCAGGTATGCCAGAAATGGCAATGTATGTCTTCTGATCCCTATTTCAACTGAATATGGGTCACTTTTTCCTGCTTTTTAGGGTTTGAGAGAGGTATGAGAGGGAGAAAACTAAACCACTGCATTTGCAGAAGATTTGGGTGCAGTTAGGCTTTTTCTTGAGCAAACTTTGATGAAAATAGGTCTCAGTGTCACATGCAGACCACAGGCTCAAAATATTATGAAGTCTTAACTCCTAGCATCATCATCTTCATCATCATTTTCATCATGATGCGGAACAAGAGCCCCAGAATGGGACTGACCAATCCAGATGCAGATTCAGACTGACCCTGGCCCAATGGGCCCTTAACACAGTCTAAAAAGCCTTGCTATTTGTCACAGAGTTTCCTGAACGCTCTGCCGTGACAGCCAGTAGACTAAACAGTCCCACATGCTCCTTACATGTTGCTGCCATCACAACCAATCTGAAGGCCCCCGCCACAGCCTGTGATATGGGATGGGTGCACCTGGCCATGTGGGTGTAGCCAGTCCCCCCATCTTCCACCCTTATGAGCCACAGTGGGAGCCTTCAGAGCAGACACAACAATGGTGGAAGGTAAGGGATGTGCTGTAACTCCATGGCATGGAGGTGGGCAGGTGTGTGAACACCTGCATGTTGCCACACCAGCCCATGGATGGTACTGGGTCAAAAGTGCAAGTAGGATACCACATGTTAACCCAGCAGATCTCCAAGCATGGGCAGGTTCATAAAGGAGAATATCATCCATCAAATAACCTGAACCAAAGCCATATTCATTTTCATTCACCTTGTTGCATATATCAAAAGAGAAACATGTTAGTGAACATGTGGTGAGCCCAAGTCTCTATCATGCATGCTATTGTCAGCACAAGCCTGATCAATCCTTTTTAAAACATGCATCTGCAATGCCACAAATAATATGAAGTATTTCTAGCTTGTTTTATAAACAGTTACTACTGCATCTGCATAAAACTGAGGCTTGCCACAATGATCCAGAGCCAGTATCTGCATTATCTCCTTCCCTTTCCTGCTCCAAAAGGTGGAAACTGAAAAGATGTGTGAAGTGAAATGCAAAGGATTATTTGAGAATTACTACCATTTTCTTTCCACCACAGGACACTTACAGGCTATATGCAGTCTATTCCCAGGCTGTCTTTGGTTTCCCTCTTCTTAGCTAAATGTGAGTAACTCAGTATTATTCGTTGACACCTGTTGAACATTGTGCACATGTTCAGAGGTACAACTGAGCCCTAACAAGTCTATCTCAAATTGAATGTTCACTTGTCTCTGTGTGTGTGTGTGCATGTCTGTGAGTGCGTAATCTTCAGGAGCTTCTACAAATGGTCATGAAATGCAAATGTGTTGTTTTGGACAATGGGAACTTTGCCTTTGGAACTGCTTTTTTTTTAAAAAAAAACGCTCTTACTATCACATCAATAGAGAAATTATGCCCTCCTTTTTGCCTAACACCCTATATTTAGTCTCCTTTGGTTTAAATTACACAAAACAAAGAATGTAAAGCTGCAGGGTTAACTGCTTTTTTAAAAAAAATACTGTTCTGCTTTTGAGAGAATTGCTGCTTTCCAGAAAAACTCATATTAAACCAACACTTCTTTCTACTGCTGGTAGGAGGCAGTGTGAATAAATGGATATGAGAAAGAGAAACCTTGACCTCAGGCTTACAAAATAAAAGAAGTTAACCAAAGGAAGGAGAGAAGAGTAGAAAAGTAGAAATGGTGGGTCAGTGTGACAATGCTAAAACACAACAGTGAACAAACAGGAATTTTCCTCCAAATGAAGGCATGGACTGGTTTCTCTTGCTGATAACCCATTGGACATACCATCACAATTTCTATGAAGTTTAAGAGGGTCCAGATATAGTCATCTTCTATTTATAAATGTCCTGCCCTGCTTTTCCCCCAAGGTTTTCCCACCACTTTTGCCATCTTTTCCCTTAACACAGAAAATCTATCATAGAGGCTGAGATGGAAGAGCTGCATAATGCCTTCTGATTGCCAGTGCTGGAAGACAGCCCTTTGTCTGGAATTGCTCCTAGACATCTGACCATTGAGAGATTGGAGTAACCTTCCCATTCCTTCAGCATGTTAAGCCCACATACATATAACCAGCAGTGAAACGTTTCCAGACTAGTAGGTTCTGTGGAATTCACTTGCAAGGTTAGTTGGGCTACTTCAAAAGTACTAGCTTTTATTCACTTCATAATAAGCACTTGAACAAGGGGAAATTACTGACTTCATATGTGCATTTGCCAAACACTAAAGACATAAAATAATAATAATAATAAAATTAGACAGCTACAGATATTTCTGTAAACCAATTGATTTGAATAATCAACATGTTAAAAACTCAGGCTTTCCAAGTAACAGAACACTTATGCTTGATGGATTCTTCAAACAAAGGAAATAAAAAATTGACAAAGCAGACAAGCAAACGTAATTCACCGGTGTACTATATAATTTTAAACTTCCACCGCCAAATAGCTATTTGAAATTCATTTTGTATCGCAAGCATTCTCCTGAATATTATTCAGGGCAGAATAGCCAATTTGATCAACTGCCAGCAAAGTGAATAAAAAATGTACAACATTAACTAGATATAAATGTCAAGCAGAAATATTAATGCTGTACACATTCATAAAGGAAAGATTTCTGCTGGGGTTCACAGCAGCTCTATTTTCTTTAAAACAATAGGTTAAACACTATAAAAAGAACAGACTGGAAGTTACCTGATGCGGAGCCTTGTAGCCCAGGAGAAGATTTGAGGCCTTGATGTCTGCATGAACATATTCATGTTCGTGAACATATTCTAACACATCCAGCTATCAAAAAGCATAACACAGAACAATGTCAGCAAAATGAAAAAAGGCCCAACCCCAAATAGCATAGGGGCTCTACCTATTACAAACTAACTTTTAAAAGTTGAATAAGCTAGTATTTAAAATACTGATTTTAAAACTTACTATTCTCAAGCCCAATTGTAATACTGTTTTGCGTGTAAAGTGCTTTCCTCTCTCTTCAAAGATCTTCTGAAGATCTTTCCCAAATCTGTCCATCACCATAAATCTATAACTGATTTCAAAAGGAAAAGATCATTGTCTTTAAGAAGAATTGCACATACTCAAATTATTACACTTTAAAATGTCAAAGATGCACTTTGACAAAAAGTCTAAAAATAATGTACACAAGGCTATCATAACAAAATAGTTACAGCAAAAACTGAAACTATGCCCTCTGTATAACTTATATATCCTACGCATGTGTTGACACCACACAGCAACATGCCACACAATGAACCACAGAGCAATCAGCAGAACAATTCAACTACGGTCAGCCCTCCACATTTGGGGTTTTGACTTTTGTGGATTTGATTATTTGTAGATTTGGTTAATATATTCTCTGTAAGTATCTCTTTGTCCTTCAGCACAACTCTGTCAGAAGTTGACAATAGAGTTGTGCTTGAGGACCTAGAGACTACTAGAGAGGTATTCTCTCAGTTAATTTTTAAATTATTATTTGCAGTTTTTCCACTTTTACAGAGGACCTGTGCCCCTGACCCCAGCAAATGTGGAGGGACCACTATAATACTAAAGATCCTTCAGAATAAGAAAACTATTACTAATCTTCTACAAACTAATGTGGAGAGGACTGTAGACTCTGGGTATATCCATCAGCCATACTTTAGGTGGCAGTGGGGCAAAGAAAATTTTACTTAAATTACTGTGAGGTAGGCAAGATCGCATGGTGAAAGGCTGTGCTTAAATGCCAGGTTAAAAAATATAAAACATTTTGGACTCTTTCCAAAACAAATATGCCCCAAGAAAAGAAAAGAGATGCTTGTGGATCTACCACAGGGGTGGGATTTTGAAAAACTTCCACTCCCATCATTCCTCACTTTTGGCAATGCTATCTAGAGCTTCTTGGAGCTGCAGATGATCAACATCTGGAGGGCTGTACAATTCTCACTCCTGATCTACCACTGTATTTCTTTGGTGCATGGTCATTTAAAAAACAACAACATGGATACTTCTTATAAATTTTCATTTTCATTGCTTTCCATCAGCTGACTAAAGCTTCAATATTTTATTTTAAATTATAGGCAAACTTTGGAATGCACCCACATGCCCCCATCTCTCCAACCATATCTTATGGCGTTTCTGACAAGTTATTCTTAAAACCTGGCAGACATTCAAGCAATAATTCCAACAGAAAGAATTGGTTCCAACATCATTCAGTGGTATCATTTCAACTATTGTAATTGATACATAAATTGATTGTATAAGTAATACATAAAATAAGCACAAAAGCTTTGGGTCAGCATTCAGAAAAAGAATCTGGGAAGTATGGTGTACATGCAGGAGGGCTTTCATAACACATAAACATCTCTGAATCATAGCATAGGAATAGAAACTGTATGTTTGTGAATGACAAATTTCTTCCAAGTTATAAACCTAGGTACTGTCGTTAATACGCTGCAGTTAAAATAAAGTGTCTTATAGAACTTTAAACATTAATACATTTACTCACTTGTAAGCAGATCCAAAAAAATACAAAACAGTGATAAAATTCCTAAAATTCATCAAACAATTGCTATTACATGCATGTAGTCATATATTTCCAATACACCGATAACATTTACTGTACTTGATTATCACAGATTTAGCTTTACATTTTTTTTTCCAGATTGGCAATAGACAGTCTCCAGTTCTTTTCCCAGTCGTTTGTGTGTATGAATGCCAATACAATATCAAAAGCCAAAAAAAAAAATCATACTTGCTCAGAATACCTTTAAGAACCTAGCATAATATTTGTGCAACTGCTATTGCTATAAATAATAGACATTTTTTTTAAAAAATCCCTATACACACTAAAATATGATATGGTTTGTACCTTTTGCCATTCTTTTGATGCAAGCCAGAACCCCAGTACTTTGGTACACCTAAGTATTTCAGTTTGTGAGATGAAATCCATTTCTTAACTGAAAATATAAATGAAGTTTCCAAACATGCACCATTAGCAGTTTTCTGAAATGCAATCATTGCTATATTTATACAAGAATGGGATTATTAAAAAAAAATACAGAAAACTGATTAATAGCTCTGAATAGTAATTAAACATTTGCTACTAAGGACACAAACTTTGCCAACATTCAGCACAAGTGAGTTCAGCATCTGAAAGTCTATCCCACTGAATCAGGAATTTAAAGTATTTACTTTGACTAGGTCCTAACTATTTAATTGTCTACACATTTTATTTGCATACCTCTTTCCAGATTCTAGCACTTTTAACTCAAGAAAAATATCCTGCATAGGCAAGGCTAAGACTTCCTGACTATTATAGTAAATTCAGGCATGTTATTTAAAAATAATGTTTGTATTTTTTTCCCCTTCAAACAGACACCATTTATTATGACAATTCCATTTTCCCCTTGGAAATCAGTAGCTGCTGCCTCAGTGGCTGTGACTTACTGGTTTAAAAGAGAACATGAGCAAATGTTCCAGTTCAGTAGGTCCTGTTTATAAACAATTAACTTTACTAAATATACAGTGATGTACCACAATGAAGAAATACCTCACTATAATTAAGAATGTCCAAAAAGCACTATGGCCTTTTTAAATGATGATTCCAGATGCCAATGAATCTTTAAACAACATATTACTGTACTTTTCTCCATGTTCGATATTACACTATTCAAAAAGGACTGAAAAAAATATTTTGTTAAATCAAAACTCAGAATATATTACTTACTTATCTCTGGTTTAGCAGCTCGCATGTAGAAACTTAATTCTGTAAAGAGTGGTCCATTGTCACTAGGTTCCTATAGAAATAATTTTAAAATAAACATACCCTTGCACATACTATCTTGGTCCATTTCTCCCTAGCAAGTTATTTGATATTGAGTAAAGCCTTCTTCTTAGTGTCCTGTACTCTAGCAACTAAAACATTTACATTTTCTTCCTTTTAATTCACACTCTCAATTGTTGCTATAGAATGGGGAAAATCCTCTTTGGGGGAAAAAAAAAAGGGGGGGGGGGGGGAGAAAATGTTCTATAAATTTTAATATGATGGGGTTTTCATCTTAATATGGTGAATGAAAAATCTAGATAAATTCCTATTCAGCCATTTTGAATAAGTTAAAGCAACAGGGTGGGTGGGTGTGGCAGGAGAGTACCATACATGCTGAGTCTCCCTTATGCAAAATGCTTGAAACTGGAAGTGTTTTGCATTTTGTAGTTTTATGAATTTGGGAATATTTGCATACACATGGTGAGATGTCTTGGAGATAGGACCCAAGTGAAAACATGAAAGTCATGTACGGTATGTTTTGTATGCACATTATACACATAGCGTGAAAGTGATTTTATACACAATATTTTCAACAGTCTCGTGAATAAAACAAAGTTTGTGTACAATGAATCATCAGAAAGCAAAGGTGTCACTATTTCAGCCATCCATGAGGACAACTTTGAATTTTGGAATATTTCAGATTTCAGAATTCTGGATAAGTAAGATTCAACCTGTACTAGCTTCACTGTTTCTGCCATTATCGTTTTCATCACATATGCAAAGCATCTCCCTGAAGGGAAAAACCTCTTCTATCGGTCAAGGCTCTTCCAGAAATTTGGAAGCCATGACAGAAGAGACTGTTTTCTTCAGAAAGGCCTCATCCATCTGTGGAAGGCAAGAAAAACAGAGACAGGGGGCAATAAAAACAGGGCCAGAATGAGTATGTATGCTTACTCCTGCTTCTCATATTTTAACTCTAACTTTATTTCATATTCAAAATATCAGTGTGTGTAGCATTTACTGTCACAATGAAATACAAGCTTTAAAACTTCTGGCTGGCCCTCCGAAATTTATTCCTGGAGTACGTGCCTCCTGCAGATGTAAATCTACAAATATATTTGGGAGCTCAGAAAACTACCTTATACCAGATCGGGCCTTTGGCCTATATAGCCTAATATTATCTATGCTGACTGGCAGCAGCACTCCATGATCGCTGGCAAAGAGACATTTCTCTATGATCTGGCTCTTTTAAACTGGATATGCTCGAGACTGGCTTTGGGCCTTATGCATCAAAAACACGGAGTCCCCCATGAAGGCTCTAGATGTAAAAAAACACAGATTATTTTATATTAATGGCAGCATAAGAACTTGTTTGCATGGCAACCTTATTTTTTAGAAGGCTGAGTAATGTCAATGATCTTTGCTTAAAGGGCTTGTGCAGTCTTTGTTTTTGACCATCTCCTATTGAAATTTTTAAGCAAACCTGAACACTAACAATCAGCCACTGTGTGCTAAGAAGCCTGTCTCAATATTCTTCTCTTTTATATGAAGCAGTACATGTTTTGCACATGTGTCACAAATATATGTCCTTGTTATTTTGTTCTTGTAAGTCTGATTTAGTATCATAAGCAACTCAATCCTGACTCAGGATAAACTCAAGGACTTCAATGTATCTATAGTGTCATACGTCCCAATTTCAATGAGACATTTATGTTTTCTAACTGTCTATTCTGTGTAGACAGAGGCATTCGTTTATTAACACAATTTATCTCCATTCTGGTTGTACACTAAAGTAGACCACTAAATACTGATGTTCTATATAAATAAAATGTTTATATCAGCATCCTCTTAAAACCACACATACATCACCAACATGAACTGTGCATTAATGCTTTTCAATACATTTAGTAGCCAAAGACATGATGTATAGACTATTTTTACAAATGAAAACTTAATCGATTCATAGTGTCCATAACTCTATAAATAAAAGAGAGCCAGAAACAGACAAATCCATATGACACTACGTTACTGCTACCAAGCAATAATATTTGCAGCCATGTTAAATGACACTTTATGTTTCTACATTTTATTTTAATCAACAGGGTTCTCTTATATTGTCTAAATCAGGGTTTCTCAATCAAGGTTCTTTGGAACCATAGGATTCTGTGAGATGTTGCTAGGGGTTCCACTTGTTCTGAGCTGTAGATACAATAATTTTAATGCAGGGGCTCCCTGAGACCCTAAAAACTATTTCAAAGTTTCCTCCAGGGTAAAACAAGAAAGACAGATCAAAACGTTCAATATATCATAGTGCAAGTAATGGGAAATTGTTGGTATGTGCCTTCACATTATTTCCAACTTATGGTGAACCTGCCATGGGGTTTCTTGGCAAGGTTTGTTTGGGGGGGGGTATTTTTGCTTCTTCCTCTGAGGCAGAGAGAGTGTGACTTGCCCAAAGTGACCCAGTGGGTTTCCACAGCTAAGCAGGGATTCAGACTCTGGTACCTACCCTAGAATCGTAGCCCAACATTCAAACTATTATACTACACTGGCTGTTACTCCTTATTCCTGTTATTATATTCTACATGCAAACACCAAAAAACAATTTTATTATATTGCAGTGGGGAAGGGACTGGGAGGCAAAGAGGAAGACTTACACATACACCCCAGCCTTGCAAAGCAACCGGGGCATTTCACCAGGGCTGGGGAGTAGGAGTAAAGGAGTAAGAGGTTTTTACAGGAGTAGGAGTAAGAGTAACATTAAGAAAAAATATCCCATTTTCCCATATTTCATATTCCAACTTTAATCTATCCCCGAATTAGTAAATGAGCATATGATAGGGATAGTTATTTGAGTGAGAAGTCAGTAGTGCTTGATATTTTAAATAAGAGCATAATGGCAGAAGAGGAAATTTTACAAGTTTTAGACGTAATTGAATGCAGTAACAGGTTTACACTGAATCCAACCTGCAATTCATGGGACAAAAGGTCTCTGTGGATTTTATCATTATCAAATTCCACTGAATTTCCACAACAGAAAATCATTCTAGTCTTCCACACCATTCCCTCCTCCAACCATCATCTTGAGGGGGAGAGAGGCCAGGCCTGGAAGACAAAGAGCCCTCCTCCAACCACCATCTTGAGGGGGAGAGAGGCCAGGCCTGGAAGACAAAGAGCCCTCCTCCAACCACCATCTTGAGGGGGAGAGAGGCAGGCCAGCAACAACAGGCCTCGCCTGGAAGACAACATTCTTCTAAAATTAATATCAATTATTTATTTTAAAAATATTTTGATGAAAATTTTTTACTTGTACACCGCTATGATCAAAGCGGAATAGCGGTCTATAAATAAAATAAATAATAATAAACATTCAAATTCTAGTCTAAGTATTACACTATTACACTATTTCATTTCATAATTCAAATTAATTTTTAAAAGATTCAACTTACCACTTTTATAACATAGGGTGCATCACTGGTAACAGATTTTGAAGAATTAACATCAGCTGTTTAAACAGATTTTTTTTTATCAGTAGAATGATAGAAACCAGTTCTTAATATATTATTTAACAAAAAGATCAGAAAGGAATACTTTGTAGCTTCTTAAAATTTAAATTTTAAGAATTTATCTGGAAATATTTGCACTAGAGCAGTGGTTCTCAACCTGTGAGCCGCGACCCCTTTGTGGTCGAACAACCCTTTCACAGAGATAGCCTAAGACCATCGGAAAATACATATTTTATATTATTATATTAATAAATTTATGGTTAGGGGTCACCACAACATGAGGAACTGCATTAAAAAGTCACAGCATTAGGAAGGTTGAGAACCACTGCACTACAGGCAGTTCCCAAGCCAGAAAAATAATACTATGTGTCTGCTTCACACATTACAAATGTTCTTTGGCCCATCCAATGTCCTTAGTGAGCTTAGCTGTATGATACGTGTAGTAATAATTGTGAGTACACTGCACTCAGCATTTCATTTCACACTTAAAGTACAAACAATTTTGTGTGCACACATTAAATTACAGTGTGAAGTGCCTCTTAGGGAGCTGCTTGCAGCTTCCAAGCACCACAGAGCTTTGAGAGTGTTTGACATGGTGACATTAGCCTGCCTAACATTCACAAGTCAGGAAGGGAACCTGTCCATTCCATTCCAGAGCAAGACTGGTACAAGTAGCAGAAGCACCAAACAGTCCTCAGACTGGACAGTACAGTATGCAGTGTCTCCTGTTGCTTATCTTGTATTCCCACTCTGGTCACTGGAGAAGCAATACAACATATCGAAGAGGTCTTACACTACAAACCCCTATTTGCTTTTTGTATTATTTGTCAAATAACAAAAATCTAGTATTTTCCAACTCATAAATCAGCCACTTTCCCAAAATGCATCCTGTGGCTGAGATTTTTATCAGCATTTTAGAGATAGCAACGCTATATAAGATTCGGACGCTAACAGCCTTGGACTACAGCACCAAACCTTTGAAAAGTACACATCTTCCCCTTATTGGCCATGTTTTCCAGCACACCTCCACAGGCTGCTTTTCTACAACTCCCATCACCCCTGAACACTCTCTATGCTCACTGGCATGATGGCATTGTATTCCAACACCATATAGTGACCCCAGGCTGGGAAAGGTTGGGGGGGAGAGAAGAAATAGTGCAATCTTCAGAAGATGTCTGCAAGGACAACAGAAGTTCTCTGGCCACCTTCCCTAAGTCCAGTAAAATTGGAAAACAGGTTGGGAGCAGCATAACAGTGATGTATAAAAACAGGATATGCAACAAAAATGTAGCATGGGTGAGCAAAACAAAATGTATACAAGTCTCAAAATAACACTTTTTGATCGATCTTACCAAGATACAGGCAACCAAAACCACCTTTTCCTATAACTGAACCAAGCTTCCAATCTTTCTTCAGCAAGTCAGTAAAAACTTCTCCAGGAGGGAATTCTTCTGCAAGTTTCCGCTTTGGAGGACCTCTTTTTCCAGCAGCCTTCTTTACATTAGGCATATTTACTAAATAAATTTAAAAGAAAAAGCACCTGTAAGAGGTCGAGTTTATTCCACAATGTCACTTGTTTTCAGTTATGTAATATGTCTATGACTCTTTCCTTTCAAGACATCCTGCCACAACAAAGTCTTGAGTAGTAAAATAAACAACATGTAAATTTTAGTTCAAGAATTTTGATGTTCTAAGCACTTATTGTTCTTCTGGGATAAAACTGCCACTTCCTAATTGAATCTTGAACGAAGCCATCTTTTACTTTCCACATGAAGTGCAATTAAAAAATTCTTCACTTTATAAAGCACATATCTATCTCCAACCAAGAGACAGTTCTCAAACTGCTGTTGTGACCATTCAGATGACAGAATCACTTCATGTACAGGAAGCTGTACAACCATCACCTCACGTAATTGTTCACTGCATTACCAGATAGGTAAATAGCCACTTTTGTGATGGGTTAAGGTGTCTGTTCTTCCACGGTCTAAGAACATGTTAACCTTCCTAGTATTTACTACATTCAGACAAAACTCACACAACCCCATAGAATTTCTCCAGGTTTGAGGCAGAATAATACTTTCTAAGGTAGTTTAGGAACAACTTGTACTTTGCCTGCTAAGTTCTTTTCTTCTGCATTTACACTGTATACAAGCATTCAATCAGAATGGAAACAGGGCCTGGAAGGCTTTATAACTTTCGAAACATTTACAATGCAGAACATGCTCATCAACAAAGGTTATGCCAAGGTTGTTAAGAATGGCAGAAATACAGTGCTTTAACCTTATTCATATACCTTCCTTATAAGAGACTTCCCTTGTTCTTTCCACTTTTGTTTTAGTTAGCACTTATATAGTAGAAAGCCAGAGCTGGCAAAAAAAGTGCCTTCTCTCATCCCTGGTTTCACTTTACCATCCTTGAGATGGGTCTTCTCAGCTAACCAGGAATAATAAGGAATTCTTATTACAGTACTATTCTTGTCAGCATCATCTAACACTAGTCCTGTCATATACAAAACTATCTGTTAAAGCATGTGCCACAAATTCTAGAATGGAGATAGGCCTTGTGCGTGAAAGGTCGTACTTTTCCTGGCTAGGAATGATGCTATTTGCAATCCAGCACATCTGGAATGCACCAAGTTGAGGAAATCTGTTTAACTACCTATGTCTGGATCAAAACAACAGCAGCAGCAGCAACAAAAAACCCACTGTGGTGAACCTCAAACATATAAAGTTGAGATATATCTATTTACCCAATAATCATCAAATATAAGCTAACTATAGCAACATTCTTACAATTTTAGTATTATTAAGTCAACCATACAAATACAGAACTAAAGAGTTGGTTTTGTTTTGTTCTTAGTTTCACCTTTATGCTACCCTTTCCTTTAAAATAAAAATTCATCTAACTTTTCAGCAAATGAAAAAAAAAGGATGGCAATACAGTGGTACCTCGGGATACGAAATACCCAGGTTACGAAATTTTCGGGATACGAAAAAATCCCATTGGAAATCATTGTTCCGGGTTACGAATGTATTTTCGGGTTACGAAGAAAATTTTTGGTGCTTTTCGGCGCTTTTTCGCACGAAACGCGGCTTTTCCCCATTAGCGCCTATGGCAATTCGGCTTACGAAGGCTTTTCGGGTTACGAAAGCGGCCGCGGAACGAATTACTTTCGTAACCCGAGGCACCACTGTACTAAATGGAGGCTCCTGGACAAAGAGTGGAAGAAGAAAGGATAGTCTCTAGCCCAATAAACAACTACTAAAATTTTACTCCGATTCCATATCAATTCTCTAATGGTCATGAGTGAAAGAAATAACCCAGACCTCAATATGGCAGTTCCACTACATTATCAGCACACTTAAAATAACTTAACTATGGCCCGGAACAGACGGACACAAAAGAGAGGCCTGAGTCTGCTCTGACCAGAAGAGGTTCAGAACCCCACTGTCTGCATGGACCGATCGGTGGCACCAGGAGTTGGATTATCCTGGCTCCTTTTTGCTCTGTTCCTACCGACCAAAGTGTGGCTTTGACATGGCTTCTGGCAATTTTGGAGGCATGTGTTGTTTAATCGACATGTCTCCAAAGCATCCGGAAGCAGCTTCATTTAGCCCAGTGCTTCTCAATTATTTTCTGTCATGCCCCCCCTTGGAAGAAGAAAAACATTTAGCGCCCCCGCGCGACTATAAATACAGTATATCATTTGTCTATAAAATGGTATAAGTACACCTCTGCATAATAGAGCCTCGCGCCCCCCCCCTGGGGGGCCCGCCCCACTATTTGAGAAGTACTGATTTAGCCTGTCTGTTTCACCCCTAGATTGACATGTGTGACCCTTTAAATCTGTGATGCCCAAACTCTGGCCTTCCAAGTGATTTGGACTTCAGCTCCCGGAAGCCTCAGCCATCTTGGCAAATGATTCGGGGTTTCTGGGAGGTGAAGTCCAAAACACCTGGAAGTTCAGAGTTTGGGATATCCCTGCTTTATGATGAAAAAAGCAGAACTTCCAAAAATATTACCTCTCACCATTATACTGATTATTATCCTATTATCTACATTATCCTATTTAGGGGGTTAGCAAGAAAGCTGGCAAAGCTACTACTATGGTGTTACTGCCAACCAATGAATCTGAACAGGTAAATGATTCACTTCCAATCTGCTCCTTGCAGAAATATCAAAATCTTTCAACACACCAATTATGACCACACAGAATCATAGAACATTACCAGTTGGAAATGACCTCAACAGTCATTTAGTCCAACCCTGACGCAGAAAATTAACAACTAAATAATCAGTGACAAATGGGCATCTAGTCTCTGCTTAACACCCTCCAACAATGTGTCACATTCTGAGGCAGTCTTTCCCACTGTCAAACATCTCCTCCCTTCCAGATGTTCCTCCTAAAGATCTCAGATTCTATCCCTCTGGCCTGCAATGCCAAGTCTAGATTACATTATCTATCTAGTCCATTTTATGCCATCTCCATGTTTCTATTTGATCCCACTTTGCAAAAGAGAGGTTCAGAATTTAAATATATGAATTTCACTATAAGTGATTTAAAAAAATACATAAACATGACTTGGAACAGTGTGAAACTGCAGTTTCAAGGACAGCATGTTGGTAATAGTGAATAGCAGATTTTCGGTCTACACAAATAATTGCAAGATTTGTTAAAATATTTTTTTTCAAATGGCTGAAGTATCATGTTATTTAGGGATGTTTCCTTATATCACTTCAAGCTGTTTTTGTATCAAGCCTAACATGGGCATCACAGAATGTCAGAGTTGAAAGGGACATTCAGGGTCATTTAAGCCAGTGCAGCAAACTACAGTTAAAAATATCCCTGAACACGAAGCACCACTAACTGGAAGCAGCTTTTCAGGGTTGGAGACAAAGGTCTCTCTCATCACTGACCACTCCATTCTTTTAATGAAGTGTGCCACAGATTGAACCTGGGAAATTCTGCATGTTAGGTCATAAAGAATATGACTCCTCACACAAATCCTGTACTAAAATGTCTGGCACTGGTGCGGGCAGCATATAGGTCATATGTATCCCCCAGAAGCAAACTCTGCTACTGAAAGACTTTCTTTTTAACTTATAGAAAGGGAGAAGTACACTTCTGGAAGACTCTTGAGAAGTACAACTCTCCCATAAAACAAACACCCAGGCCCACAAAGCCTACCGACACCTGTTCCAGCACATATATCTGATATTTTCTGTTCAAGCACTATATATGTGGCAAATCAAGTCATACTTTACACCAGTATTATTGGTCTGAAAGCAGGAGCCAGATTGGTTAGCAAGGATTCAGGAATCCAGAACTTGACTCACAAGTGATTGGTGTTGTTTGTTTCACTAGGAGAATCAACTACTGCACCCATGTGTGATGCAACACATTCCTTTTTATGTTCTTCTTTTGTTGTTTGAGTCGGCTCGACTCATGGTGACCCTCTGAATGAAAGTAACCTATCCTCCAGTGCCCTGCTCAGGTCCTGTAATCTCTGGTCTGTGGTCTCCCTGACTGAGTCTATCCATCAGGCGTGCAGTTTTCCTCTCTTTCTACTGCCCTCCACCTTCCCCTGCGTCGTTGCCTTCTCATGATGTGGCCAAGTATGACAGCCTCAATTTAATCATCTTGGCTACCAAGGAAGGTTCAGGCTTGATCTGTTCAAGGACCCATTTGTTTAAACAACTATGAGGGTGGGCTGCAGAAGTAGAGGTGAGTGACAGATGGAAAAGCTTGCAGCAAGAATAGCAGTGACATCATAGTTAACACATGTTAGCACTAAAGGAAGGCAATGATGAACCTCTTTACAGGAACTTCTCACCAAGAAAACCCTATGTTTTAATTAACACCCTGCAATTTGCTTATATCTCCAGTTATAAATATTTAGTCTCTATAAACAAGGATATTTTCCTTTTGTCTTAAAATTACTCCCATTTCATAACTATAGTCATTGTTTTTAGAAAACTAAAAGAGAAATGTGGAAAGACACATAGGCTGCAATGAGACTACAGTTTTGAATAGTTAACTCTTTTAGCTCTATATGGTGGTATTGTCCATGTGCAAATGGTATACATGAAGGACAGTGCCTGGAAGCTAGTACTGCTTCCAGAGTCCCATAGTACTTAAAAAAGGCTCACTATGAAAGCCTGAGAACCACAACTCTAATTATTTTATTACAGTATGTACTTTTCCATAAAACATTTAGGATAGCTAACATGGACATGCTCAAGACCTATAAGAACACAAAGCCAGTCACAGCAGTTCTATAGATAATTCTAAATCATCCCAAAGTCTTTGCTGAAATGTCATGTTGCCTACTCCTTGAAAGTTCAACAACTCATTAGAAAAAACAGAGCTCTTCACCAAGAGCAATTCAGAATCTAGGTGCCACCATTAAGAGGGACCATTTATGAGACCCTAGCTACCACAATTCAGAAGGTAGGTGCTGCTGGCATTGCCACAATATCCTCCGTTGAGCAACTAAGACCTTAAACGGCTCTCCATTGTTGAACAAAGAACACAGAAAAGTTCATAGTGAAACCTTAAAACCCCTGGCAGCCTGGGACAAGAGTAAAATTGAACTGAACCCAGAGGCACACTGGCAACCAGAAGAGCAAGAATAACACCGGGTGGCACAAAATGACCTAAACCTGACTAGCTTTGTTGCCATTGCTTCTAGTATTCTCTTCTTTCTTTCTAAGCAACCATTTTTTACTACAGTAGACACTCAACTGTCATGGTTTTTCTTCCAGATTTGATTATCCACACGTTTGTATCTGCTCTGCCACTGATCTCCAAGCCTTTCCCCCCTCCGCCTCCTAGGACAATGGCACTGCTGCAGAAATCTCTTTAAGGCCATCCTTGTCTCGAGAAGGAGGACAACACTAAAGGAGATTTTTGCAGCAGCCACCATAGGTCTGAGCTGATGATGGAGGCAGTGACTCATCCTAATCACCTTCCTCTTCCTCCTTTCCATCTCTTTTCCTGCCAACAACCCCCTCCAGCCCACGATGCATGCAGTCTGCAACATACTGCTTTATCACACTAGGGGGCAAACGGGATGTAAACGAGGGTTAAACTAGAGAAAACCAGGAAATGTCATGTGATAAACATCAGGCATTTCCTGGTTTTCTCTAGTTTTACTCTTGTTTAAATCCCGTTTGCCTCCTAGTGTGATAAAGCAGCAAGACAGCTTCTGATCCACCTGCTCACCTTCCCTCTCACTGGCTGGCTTGCTTGGTTTGCCTCACTCAGCCTGCACGCTGTTCTGGCACCCCTCTATCCCCCTTCACTTGCTGTGTGCATCTGCCCCCTACCACCTCTGGCCTCTGACGACAATGTTAAGCAAGACCAGGTTTGCAGGAGGAGCAAGAAAGGAGGTGTTTACAGAAGCAGCAAGTCATCCTTCACTTCTTTCCCCATTTCTTCCCCCAGCCTCTTTCACTGTAGCTGGTCTTGGCTTAGCATCATTGTGGAAGAAGGCAGAAGGCTTGGAGATTGGCAGCAGAGGCAGCATGGGAGTGAGGTGGAGATTTTTGCTGATTCAGAGTCTGTAGCATGCATGTTGGGGAGGGGGGTTAAAGTATTTGCAGTTTTTCCATTTTCACAGGGATCCTGAGGCCCTAACCACCATGAAAGTTGAGGGCCAAGTGTACATGCTTTTACACTAAGTAGACCTAAAATAAACATGCCTCTAATTTATTTTTAATACATGGGTTCTGCGGAATGGAAACACAGAATGACTCAACAACTGATATCCTTCCTCATTTGGTAGTGCTCTAATGCACCACAAACTATAGCTTATCTAAGCAAGATTGCTCCCTTTGCACAAGTTGTAATGAACCATTAGGTTCGTGAGCAATGCATGCCTGAAGTTTCCCTAAGCAACTCACCGTAGAAGGGATATACATATATACCTCATTTAACAAAGTAGACGTACATTATTGACCATTATTTCTTTAATGGAAAAGTTGATACCAGAGTCAGAAATATCATGGAAAGAATAGGGAAAGTTTCCTACAGCATATAAAAGGAGAGTATGCCAACATGATTCAGGAAATGTTTTATTCAGAATTAATAGACAGACCACCCAAAAAGGGCAGCCTGCCGGCAGCCTAATTTCCTCCTGAGGGAAGCCATGGCCGCCAAACTATGGGGCTTCCCTCCAGAGGAAAAAAGAACCCGGAAAAAACAGGTCCTTTTTGCACCGCAGGGCCAACATAATGAATGTGCCATTGGAACACTCGTTATGTAAGTGCCACATGGTGACATACGGACGCCCATGTACGCCGTGTCATGCTAGGGTTAGGGACTGTGCGGTTGACACGTGGTCCCTAACCCTAAAATCAGTGCCAGCAAGGTGCATTTGCATGGTCTGTACCACACCAATAATACACACATGGGAAATGAAATCACCAGGCCAAGGAAGCCTTGCATAAGTAAATAAAAATACGTTGAGCCTTCTACATACCAGCCGAAGGCGGCTTCCAAAATGTAACAATGGATAGATTTTCTTTCTTTCTTTTACCCACCTCCACTCATCTTATGATTTTCATTTTGGTGGTCGAACTTATACATCTGTGCTTTTTTAACGACATGGAAGAACTGGTGAAGTAGGCTCATCTGCTTTCCCCTTTTCACTGCTTTGCTGTTCATGCATGCTGTGTACCTTGCCTTTTGTAAGCAAGTACACACAGTAAAATCAGCAAGAGCTTTATTGCATTGTTTACTGCACACTGCAGCAACTCAACAAAAGATATTTCTCCAGCTATCTATCCTTCACCATCATCACATTGTGGATACTGTTGGGGGTGGAGGGGACCACAGCTTCCAGCTAAACAGAAGACAAGGAGGAAATGCAGGCTTGTGGGTGTAAAAAGTTTGCAAAAACGAGAATTTTCATCAGAAGCTTTGCTAACTAAAGTATAGAATCATAGAATCGCAGAGTTGGAAGAGACCACAGGGGACATCCAGTTCAACCCCCTGCGATGCAGGAACTCTCAATCAAAGCATCCCCGACAAATGGCCATCCAGCCTCTGCTTAAAGACCTCCAAAGAAGGAGACTCCACTACACTCCGAGGGAGTATGTTCCACTGTCGAACAGCCCTTACTGTCAGGAAGTTCTTCCTAATGTTGAGGTGGAATCTCTTTTCCTTCAGCTTGCATCCATTGCTTTGGGTCCTGTTCTCTGGAGCAGCAGAAAACAAGCTTGCTCCCTCCTCAACATGACATCCCTTCAAGTATTTAAATAGGGCTATCATATCACCTCTTAACCTTCTCTTCTCCAGGCTAAACATCCCCAGCTCCCTAAGTCGTTCCTCATAGGGCAAGGTTTCCAGACCTTTCACCATTTT
>NC_056522.1:356455051-356463687 GCF_019175285.1 Sceloporus undulatus | reverse complement strand
GTTGCACTGTTGACTCATGTTCAACTTGTGGTCTACTTGGACTCCTAGATCCCTTTCATTCAGCCAGGTGTCCCGCATCCTACATCTGTTCA
Organism: Sceloporus undulatus; assembly: GCF_019175285.1. NCBI lineage: Eukaryota > Metazoa > Chordata > Lepidosauria > Squamata > Phrynosomatidae > Sceloporus > Sceloporus undulatus. Next base: position 356,463,595 of record NC_056522.1, on the reverse strand, counting down.
TTTCATTTTTCCACCCTAAGTTACATTTCTCTGTGTTGAAATTCATTTTGTTAGCTTTGGCTCAGCTTTCTAATCTATTCCTGTCCTCAGGGGTATCAGCTACTCCTCCTAGTTTGGTGTCACCTGCAAATTTGATAAACATGCCCCCAATTCTGCCATCCAAGTTGTTGATAAGGATGTTTAAAGATTGATAAACATATGAAAGAAGCTTGCTTCGAGTGCTCAGGCCTTTAAACAGAGGCTGGATGGCCCTCTGTCAATGGGAGTGCTTTGATTGGGAGTTCCTGCATGGCAGGGTGGGGTTGGACGGGTGGCCCTTGGGGTCTCTTCCAACTCTAGGCTTCTAGCTGAAAGAAACTGGCAGCAGGAGCTGTTTGCCATCCAGTCCGAGGGGAACCTCAACCGCTTAACGAATAAAAGCCTCCCTAAAGTCCCCCAAACATTTGCGGATGTGGAGCTGAAAGGTGGAAAGGGCAGCAAGAGGAAGGCTGAGCCGCAAGGGCTGCTTTCCAGACCAGGAAAAGGAGGAGGGGAAGGGCGAAGGGAACGGGGAGGAGAAGGAGGGCAGCCGGGGTTCGTACCTCGAGGAGCTGGGCGAGACGACGCGACCCCTTCAGCGCCCGTCTCAGAAATGACTCCAAACCGGAAATGGGCGGACGGAAGTTCAGAGTTGCCGCGCGAAGGGAACTTCCGTTTTCGTAAGCGTCCTTGGAAGAGGAAGAGAAAGGGTTGTGGGTGGAGCCTTCTTCAAAGTGGGCGGGGCTACGCTGGCTGTTTTTGACGGTTGGTGGGCGGCTTGAGCGGGAGCGTCCTCCTGGAATGCTTATACGTCACCCGCTCTTCGCGGGTTCCAACAGGCGCCGCGTGGCGAGCGCGGGGCTGCGGCTCTAAAGGAGCCGGGTTCGATTCCCGGTTGGGATATAAACACCCGTTAGCGAAATGACGCTCCCTGATCCCTGAATGTATAACCACAATTCGAACCAAACACATTGGCTGCCCTGAGGGGAGTCACACTCTCTCAGCCCCAGAGGTGGCCAGGTTCCTCACCCGCCACAAAATGTAGTACTAAGAACAGTAATACAACTGCTAAAGAATAATGGGCTTCTGCAAGAGCTCTTCCCCGATTATAAATGTAACCGAGCAATTTTAAATAAACTGGTGAAGAATTCTTGTAGGATCTCATTATTCATTAGCACTTGTACTTCTTAGTGATATATAGTGCACCCATTCTGTGGGTCATTCCAGCCAAGCCCACTGGGTGACCTGAGGCGAGTCACACTCTCTCAGCCTCTGAGGAAACTTGCCCAGGAAACCCCATGATATGGAAGTTGGAAACAACTTGAAGGCACACGCCTCCTCCTCTCCTGCCCCACTGCCAACGCTTCCACACTTCCTCCTCTGCCTCCTCTTTCCTTCCCTCCTCCTCCTCCTCCTCCTCCTCTGCCCTTCCTCCCTGCCCCTCTTCTTCCTCCTCCTCCTCCTCCTCCTCTCACTATCTCTGCCACCACTGCACTTCCTCCTGTCCTGTTCCTCTTTCTGTTCCACTCCCTTCCTCCTTCTCTCCACCTCCTCTTAGCCCCTGCCTTTAGCACTTTTCTTCTTCTTCCTACCTCCCCTCCTCTTACTCCTTTTCCTCTCCCCCCCCGCTGCTGCCTCCTCCCTCCTCTTCCTCCCTCCTGCTCTTCCTCCTCCACTTACTCCCCACAACCACCACTTTCCCTTCCTTCCTCCTTCTCCTCTTTCCCTGCTGCCAGTGCTCCTTCTCTTCCCTCTTCTTCCTCATCCCTTCTCCTCCTTCTCCACTTACCACCACCACCGCCTTCCCTCCAGAGAATGGAATAACTGTGATTTACAGATATCAGTGAAAACTGTTACTGTGATTTTAAAATACCTGTGATTCAAAACTGTGATTTTCTGTGATTTCTGTGATTTTCTGTGATCTGTACACTATGTTGGAGCTCAGTAGCAGAATGAATCACAGTCACAGAAAAAGTAGCAGTTCACAGTTTGGAGGCTCAGTAACTGAATCACAGTCACTGAAAAAGTAGCAGTTCTGTGAAAATCACAGTTTGGAGCTCAAGAGCAGAATGTGTGGCCTCATCCACACTGCAGAAATAATCCAGTTTCAATCACTTTCAGTGCCATGGCTCCATCCCACGGATTCCTTGGATTTGTAGTTTGTTGTGGCACCAGAGCTTGTTGACAGGGAAGCCTAATGTCTCACTCACAAAACTACAGTTTCCAGAATTCCATAGCACTGAGCCATGGCATTTAAAGTGGTGCCAAACTGGATTATTTCTGCAGTGTGGATGCAGCCACAGTCACTGAAAACGTAGCAGTTCTGTGAAAATCACAGTTTGGAGCTCAGTAACAGAATGAATCACAGTCACAGAAAAAGTAGCAGTTCACAGTTTGGAGGCTCAGTAGCAGAATGAATCACAGTCACAGAAAAAGTAGCAGTTCTGTGAAAATCACAGTTTGGAGCTCAGTAACAATGAATCACAGTCACTGAAAATCACAGTTTGGCCTTCAAGCCAGTTACAGTTCCAAACTGTGACTAGTGAATATCTGTGAAAAAGTAACAGTTCTGTGATTCTATTCCATTCTCTACTTCCCTCTTCTTCCTTCCCCCTCCTCCTCTTTCTCATTCTCCCCTTTCCCCTGCTGCCACCACTCTTCCTCCTCCCTCCTCCTCCTCCACTGCCACCGCCACTCTTCCCCTTCTTTCCTCTTCCTCCTCCCTGATGTCTCCTCCTTTCCTCTTCCTCTTCCTCCTCCTCTTACCCCTCCGTCACTGCCGCCACCCTTCTTCCTCCTTCTCCTTCCTCCTCTGCTCCCCTCCCGAACTTGCCATCCACGGATGTTCAAATCCACAGAAAGAAAAGGTGGGAAGATGTTCAAATCCGCGGATGGCAAGTCCACGGATATCAAGAGCAGACTATACTCACTCCTGGGAGCAGCAACCACCTTTTCCTGGCTTTGCTCCCACTGGCTAGTGCCAAGGTGCTAATCTCCCTGGTGTCTCCACAATGATACTAAAAATGCAATAGTAAACCACAGTACAATGCAGTGGTGTCACTAGGGTTGGTGTTACCTGGTGAGGTAACTCATGGTCACTCCCCCATTGACTTCCTCCCAAACCACACCACACCGAATCCTTAGTAATGACTTTTTTGTACTAATAAATTGTAATACCTATATATTGTTGATGGCTTTTTTAAAAAGCCAGGGCTTTAGTGGTATAATTTCAGAAATGTAGAAAATAGTAGCTTCAGAACTGCAAATGAAACTTGCCTTTTTTGACTTATTAAATTAGATAACTGAGATGGAAGTGGGGCTGAAGAGCCCAGGTGTTAAATTTTGGTAGAAGTGGCATCATAAACAACATTTGTCAAATGTTGCAGAATCGCCACAGGAGGAGCCCACGATAGGAAATTCTTGACTTCATTGAAATTACATCTAGTGACAAAATTACATGATGATACTATCCACCCACGAGATAATAATGAGGCCTGTCTGGAAAATCCTGTAAACATAGCGTACAAATTAAGGCACAACAAGCATTCAAACCCTCAAAAAATGCAAAAAGCAGTTCATAAAAGTCAGAGTAGCTGATTTAAATACATACGCTGTATGTCGTCTGTTGGAGCAATAAGATTTTTAAAGATGCCTTAAGACCAGATATATCTGGTGGATTGCTAAAGAGAAAACATTGCACACTTTGACACCCGCACATCTAGCCTCCTGTAATGGCATCCCTGTCTAATTTTATTTATGAGTTATAATGATCTGCATTTATAAACCTGTACAGACAGGCCAAAAATAAAGCTGAGCTGCTTCGAGTCACTTTGGGAGGTATGGGTAAGTTCAATGATGCATATCCTAGGTCCAAAAGCCACCAAAAGCTGCAATCCAGTCCTTAAGGGGGGGGGTGGGGGACGATTAGCGTGGGCTTTAAGTTGTGTCTTTTTGGAAGCTTATTACGCATGCATCATTGAAATACCATACCTCCGAAAGTGGACTCGAAGCAGCTTTATTTTGGCCTGTCTGTAAACAGGCCTTATTTTCTTTTTTACTGAACTGTAGTGCCAATCTAGGTTTGAATAACGTTCCACTGGTAAGCAGTACTTGTGAGGTTATATAAAGTGTATTAGAGTTTGTGTATTTTTTATTACAGTGTAATGTGGATAGTGTTTGGGTGAAAGAGTGAGAGGAGGAAGGTGCTGCGGTGGGACTACTCTATATATTCAATTATAAGTTGACCTCATGTATAAGTCAAGGGCCAGTTTTAGGGCCAAAATTACTGTATGTAGAAGTACAGTGGTACCTCGGGATACGAAATACCCAGGTTACGAAATTTCCGGGATACGAAAAAATCCCATTGGAAATAATTGTTCCGGGTTACGAATGTTTTTTCGGGTTACGAAAAAAATTTTGGTGCTTTTCGGCGCTATTTTACACGGAATCGCGGCTTTTCCCCATTAGCGCCTATGGCATTTCGGCTTACGAAGGCTTTTCGGGTTACGAAAGCGGCCGCGGAACGAATTAATTTCGTAACCCGAGGGAGCAGTGTACTGTAAATAGAATTCTCTACTTCAGGAGAATGAATCATGCAACCCTCCGTATATCTTAGACTGCAACTCCTAGCAACCTTAGGCTGTGTAGCTAATGGTGAGGAATGCTGGGAATTGCAATATAGCCTTTCAGGTACCACATAATTACCATTTCTGCTCTGGTGCATTCCTTTGAAAGACAGCATTAGAGTTTTCCAGCAGAAGATTATAAATACCTCGTGAAACTAGAAGTCGAAGGATTTCATAGGCTGGGCTGTGGCAGCTAAAGTGGTGCCATAGTGGTATGGTTGTGTGCTGTGCCTAAAACCCTGGTCACTTCTGTTGCAAAAATAGGACGTGAGCATGGATGTAAGCCTTGCTGCAAAATAGCCTTTAACACAGAAGTAAATTAGATTTTCACAGTGATACAGGGATTCTCAAACATGGAGGTTCTGGAAACATATTTAGTTGAACATGATTAGAAATCTCTATTCAAATCTCTATTCATGGTGGTATATGCTCTGGGGAGCATATGCCACCATGCCTCTCCAGTTTTTTGCATCAAGCATACACCTGAACAGGTCTAGCGAGGATGAGAGTTAGATAGGGACATATATTTTTTTTTAAAGAACACAGTTTCGGAAATAGGGACTGAATTCTTTGGAGAGTAGAAGGGAAGAAAAATTCTGAGGGATGGTTGTGTTCATGTGGCCAAGATTTAGAATGGTTTATTTTGTACTAAGTATACAAGGTACAGGTTGAATCTCCCTTAATCAGAATTGTGAAATCCGAAATACTCCAAAATCATCGACATTGGTGGCTGAGATAGGGACACCTTTGTTTCTGATGGTTTCATGTACACATACTGTTTTGTGCACAAAAGTATTTAAAATATTGTATATAAAATTACCGTACATTCAAGCTATGTGTGTAAGGTGTTTGCAAAATTATAAATGAATTTGATATATAGACTTGGGTCACATGCCCAAGACATCTCATTAGGTATGCAAATATACCAAAATCTGAAAAATTCCAAAATCCAAAACACTTCTGGTCCCAGCCGTGTCACACAGAGGAGGCTCAACTTGTAACAGTAACCATATATGTTAGTGTAGCAGTCCATGATAAGGGGTGAATAAAATATAACACCAACTGTGTTTGCACAAGGATCTTGTAGCACCTTTGAAACTAAGTGAAAGAAAGAAGTTGGGTTTCAGTTAATCTCAAAGGTGCTACACCATCCCTTTGCATACTGATTTTCCAGACTAACACAGCTATAACTTTGAATTCTACCAACTATACTTCTTATTTGTCATACCCTCACCAGCATCATCACTAGTGCCAGAGTTAAGTAGTACCCCAAAGCCTAGAGTAATTGCTGTTATGTATACTAGTGGAAGGCAAGGGGATTGAGTAAAGGTCTGGCTGGGGAAGTTGTGAGTTTTGTTTGCCATGTTGCAAGGCAGGGAAATGTCTATACAGTGATCCCTTATAGGGATCATCACAACATCTCTCAAAGGTTTCTTAGCCAGAGGAGAAACCACACAAAGTCTGCATGGGTCTGTGGAGGTCTGTGTCTTCATGACATTCAACAACCATTACATCAATCCTCTCTCAGTTCTGAAAACGTTTTACATTATTACAAACCCCAGCAGCATTAACAAGCAGCTGCTCTGCGTTCCATGCTACAAAATCAAGTTTGGCTATCACACAAACGGCCTTCAGTCAGCCAAAATTAAAGGCTGTAGCTTTGGCTAGCACTGCCAAGTCCTGGCACTGCCAGTCCTGCCACTCAAGGAGTTGCATGCCCTGTACCACTGACATCCCTAGGAAGGTTTAACACCCCCACCCCCCTTTAATTGTAATAGTCATAAAATGCTAATTAGTATACTTAGCATGAGACAAAGTACCAGAAAATAAATATCCATCCTTAGAGGGGGCCAGGGAAAGGGGCAAGTAATGCCATGTTTGGCAGAAATAGAATAGTATGATTCAAAATGAATCTGGATACGAAGTGCCAAACAGCAGTCCATATTAACCCTGCTTCGGTGTTCTTTACTATGTGACTCTATATTCAGTGGGCCCCTGGTATCTGCTGGGGTTTGGTTCCAGGATCCCCCATGGACACCAAAATCTGTGGATACTCAAGTCCCATTATATGCAATGGCATAGTAAAATGGTGTCTCCAATATAAAATGGCAAAATCAAAGGCGCGTTACAGACAGGTGCAAGAGGCGCCATCATCGCACCGCGATTACGCGCAAGGGGCGGCACTTCCGGATGCGCCTTGCCCCTCGCGCGTAATCAATACGTCAAAATGGCGGCGCCCTATACAGATGGGCGCCGCCATCTTGACGTAGTGGACACTCTGCGTCCGCATGTCCCAACCCAAAAGAGACATCGCGAGTTCACGCTTTGGCACTTGCGACGTCTCTTCCGGGTTGCTGGAAGGAGCGTGATTTCCGCGCTCCTTTTTTGCAGTGCGGAGGAGTCGCGCAGTTTGGCTGCTGTGGCTCCTCCGCGCTGCAACCGGCAGCGGCCCAAGACCGCCCCTTTTGGGCAGTCTGTAACGGGCCAATGTTAGCATTTTTGTATTTTTAGGGGGGAAGGAGGATATTTTCATGGATGGCTGAATCTGTGAATATGGAGGGCTGGCAGTACTAGAGTTTGAAAAAGTTGCAGGGAAGGGGATTACAATTTCCATATTCTGGGATTTGTATTACAAAAAAGGAATTTTTCCAAGCTCTTATTGTAAAAACATGTGAAAAAAGGAACAGGGATGAGTGAAATTACCTTTACCTACCGACACATGTGGCTGTTTTGGTCAACTTCCAAGTGTAGAAAATGACTTAAGGAGAAAGCTGTCATCTGTAGACCCTTTATGTTAATTTAGAATTACATTCTAATGGGGGGGGGGGGGTCCCTCCAAAAAAAAGGGTTTTCCCTTTAAAAAGGTGTTTTGCAACATGGAAGAAGACAACAATGGTGTTGTGAGGAGATGGACCTAACATAATTGTATTGGGAGGAGGTGGAGCTAGCTACCATCTTCATCAGGCATAGGTCTGTAACTCTCATCAGACCTGGCCAGCATAACCACTGATGAAGGAATTTGGGAGTTGCAGTCTAGCATATAGAGGACCACAAATAACCAAGCCCAACCTGATGTTGAACAGGGCCATTGTCTTCACACACAACTACGGTAAATGGGGTTTGAAAAGTAAAAGGCAAGGCTGGAGGAGTCCAGGATGAACAATAAATGCTGGGGCAAGCTCACTAATTTGATAAAAGTGCTTCCATCCATAAGCAGTGCCAACTGCAGGTTTGAGGGGATCCTTGGAAGGAACCTTCGTCTGATCCCCTCCATGAGCCATTGCTCCTTTCCTCATATTTATTTCCAGTGGTGAGTGGATGTTCAGGAGCAGTGCAAGCAATTGCAGCGTTAGTTGGTACCCACTGGAGGAGCACTAAAAAAGAACTCATGACAGCTGGTGTTAGGAGAGGTGGGCCTTCAGAAACGTCCCATAAGTGTTCCTTCTGAGTAGGCATCTACCCCTGTGCTATGCTTCATTACATATTAAAACTTGCTTGTTTCAGTACAGCCTTTTTAACTACAATAGCTCTCGTGTGGCTGCAACTGATGATTCCACTCTTGCAGGGAGGGTTGAAATTTATCAGTTGCATGAGACATAACAAAGAACTTTATTGCACCCGCTTTTTTCAATGTTATGGGTACGAAAAGAGGATGCTCATGTGCACACGTGCGACCGCCCCAAAACGGATTTTACCGCATAGCGTCCCCCAAAAGCCCTGTTCCGTTCCATTGCGGCAATTCATCCCTGTTCAGTGCTGAGGCGGTGAAATATTCTGGTTGGAACTCTTCTGACCGAGCAAAATGGCACCCGTCAGCACTGAACGGGGATGGATTGCCACAACAGAACGGAATGGGGCCTTTTGGGGGATGCTTTGCTGTGTGGTAAAATCCGTTTTGGGG
>NC_056522.1:356433151-356452051 GCF_019175285.1 Sceloporus undulatus | reverse complement strand
TCCTCTTTTCGTACCCATAACGTTGAAAAAAGTGGGTGCGATAAAGTCCAAAGAATCTTTTGCAGCCTGCAGCCCACTTCATCAGAGGTAAGTTTAACTGCCTGCTTTTATTGAAGCTCAGAAAGTTGAACCAAATGTCTCTTAAAGATGGGCAAGCTTTGCATATTTTAGGCCAACAAAATAATTCCAAATTAAAGGGCTTGGGGAGCAGGGGGAGACTTTTAAAGCTGTTCATGCTGCCTCTTATTGGTATGCTCCTAAATTTGTGTTGATGATGGTCCTTTTTACCCTCTTACCTGTCCCACCATTTGGCCTTCTTTCATAACCTTGAAGAAAGCACACATCCTACTACTCTGTAATATATCTTATACAGGCCCGCACAAGCAGTACAGTCTTGCTATAGTGGTACAAAGGACTTCTGTTTATCATCAAACATTTCATGAATCCCATTATGTGTGAAAGAATTATTATCTATCCCACTGCAGCAAAAACACTTTTCCCTATAATGGAATTTTTACTCTGGAAATTTATTTTAGTATTAAAAGGTTCCACTTTATACTGTCTACAGTTCAATCAGTGATCTAAAAGGCACTTACATGCTTTGAACAAGATACATAAAAAGCTTTTATTGAAAATGCTTTGCTGTATCTACCAATTTTGCCATTGATCTGTTTCCATGTAAGGCTGTCCTGGAAGCTGCCCATGCTGTATAAAAATCACATGGTGGTTTTTGATCTCCAACCGGTGATTAAACCGCATTATGGAGGTTTGAAAAAAAAAATCTTATGGCCATTAGCATACCTCTAAACATCACCGTATTAAATGCTCGTGGTGTTCTTAAGACGTGCTATTAAAAAAACAAGAACCTCAGAATCTATAAACTTATTATTTACTACTCTTTAGAGCTAAGAGGATGTAAAGCTCTTGAATGAAGTGAGTTTGGCCTTTAGTGATAAAGCTTTACTGATCAAAGAGTGACTTCTTGAAGTAATTAGGGCCATGCACAATGCAGTGAGATGGGAGAGGAGTTTTTTTAAAAAATCCTTTGCTCCTAATAGGCATGATCTCAACCACTGAGAAACCTGAGTGTTGGAGTTCCAATCCCTTGTGTTGTGCCTGCAGAGTTTGTTATGCATGAAGCCAAGCATAGCCTACAAATCATGTATGGTGGTCCAGTTCAGGTTTTTAAGATGTTCAGTTTTTTGCCACGTCCAAAAATACAGTTGTGGGGAGGTATATGTTAACAGTATATGGCTGCATGTAACTTAGTACATCCCAAAGTGGTTGTGAAGGTGCACCATACAGCAAGCTGTCTATGGAAGTGGAGAATCACATTCATTGGATATTCATCAAAAAAGGGTGGACAAAGAGCAGTCACAGATGCTTTGCTCCAGCCATCTGCAAACTGCACTCACCCAGCCTTCATACTACAACTCCCATCATCTCCAGCCAGGCAGTTGTAATTCAACACAGTGGAGATGGCAACAAGCTGGAGGAGGTTGCTTTTCATGCTGAGGGACCACATCTGGAACGGCAAGCCTTTGGCTTTCCAGATGTCACTAAACTCCAGTAAGGTAGCTGTAGATGATAGAAGTTGTTGTCCAACAACACCCAGGAGGCTTCGGATCTGCATGAAGGTTGGGATAGTTTTCTGTGTTCACACCCCAAACTGAAAGGCCTGAGAGAAAGAAGATTCCACCCTCCATAACTGCCATCCACCGGCCTGAGAGGAAGGAGACTCCACCCTCCATAACTGCCATCCGCCAGCCTGAGAGGCAGGAGACTCCACCCTCCATATCTGCCATCTGCCGGCCTGAGAGGGAGTTCACCAGGCAGGTCCAGCTCCATTAGGGCCAGTCTGAAGGAAGGAGATTCCACCCTCCATAACTGCCATCTGCTGGCCTGAGAGGCAGGAGACTCCGCCCTCCATAACTGCCATCTGCCGACCTGAGAGGCAGGAGACTCCGCCCTCCATAACTGCCATCCGCTGGCCTGAGAAGAAGGAGACTCCACCCTCCATAACTGCCATCCGCCGGCCTGAGAGGGAGTTCACCAGGCAGGTCCAGCTCCATCAGGATTAGCCTGGAAGAAGGAAGAGCCCTCCCTCCAATCCATCTGCCTTGGTCCAGGCCTCAGAGGGAAAGAAGAACCACTGGACCTCATCCCCTTTCCCTTCACCATTCCCTTTTCCTTTTGTTTCATGTCTTTTAGATTGTAAGCCTGAAGGCAGGGAACTGTCTGATTAAAAACAATAATTGTAAGCCGCCCTGAGAGCCATTAGGGCTGAAGGGCAGGATATAAATGCCTAAATAAATAAATAATTGCAATAAATTTCCATTAACATCAAGGAAACTGGTACAAATGGGCACTTTGTGGGGTGCCAGAGGTGATTTTAGGGTTCGAGAATGCGCAGCAACCATACGCTCCCAAATCCTAATACATATGGGCAGTACCATCTTGACACAGTGCTGTCCATATGGCGTGCACGTCCATGACATGTCTTGTGCGACTCGTCCAAATGGCACGGTGCAGAAGACACGTCACCACAATGCCCCAAGAGGAGAAAGGGGCAGCCTCTGGCCACCATTTTCTTCTAATCTGTATCGGGCCTCAATCTTGAAACACCTTTGCACTCCACTAAAATAATAAGAAAAGATTGTCCCCTCGAATAAGGAACAAGAAGCAAAATGTTTTGTGCATTGAATATTGTTCATATTATTTTTAGCATGATATGACTGGAAGGAAATACTGTATTTCCTCTGCTCTGTGTTTGCATACATCTGTGGAAGAGCTGTTGCTGGATTGAAGAAATCCGGATTGGTTGGAGTTTAGGTTAGCAATCAATAATTAATTAACTTAAATTTGCATAAATGTGTATATAAATAATCCAGTCATTATGAAAAAATGTCACACTAAAAAGTCACATTTTATTTTTAGATATGTGTATGTGCGTGTCAGTCAAATATCACTTTAGATTGGGGGGAAATTATGTGGGAAAGAAGGGATGTATGCCTTCTAAAATGGTTGCTTCTAATGGTTGCTTCTTAGGCATACTTTTCAAAAGCTGTTACATTAAAAGTTTGTGTGTGTGTAGTTTTTTTTTTATGTAGTCCTGAAATTGTACATTATTACAGTGCTAGAAAGTCTTGAGTTGAGGGAAAATTTTGGGAGGGGGCAGAATTCTTGTTGGGTGGGCAATTCCTTAATTTTGCCCTTCACATCATCCCATAGATACATATCCAGCCCACATAAAAATGTTCTATATAATTAAGGGGTAGGCAAGTCCACTGGGTCTCCTCTTGGCACCCTCCAGGTGCCACATAGGCTGCCAAAACAAAAACCTGGATGTGCCCAGAAGCCTACTTATAGTTTTAATATTTTATATTAAACAGTAAAGTTGGGGAAAACAGGGCCTGTTGTTAACTGCCATCAAATTGGCTTTGACTTTGTCGGTACAATGAATGAGAGACCTCCGCAACACCATGAAATGAGCAGTCTGGCTAAGAAGTATCACTAGATCAGGGCCATGTTCTCCTTCGTTGAGTCTATCCACCTATAACACAGTCTTTCTCTTATCCTGCTGCCGCCTACCTTGCCACACAATATTGTCTTTTTCTAATAGGTCATATCATCTCATGATATGGCCATAGTACAAACCCTCAGTTTCGCCAATTTGGCTTCTAAGTTAGAATTGACACTAGAATCTAAGACCCATTTATTTGTATTTTTTTCATAGTCCTTGGTATCTATAGAACTCTGCTCCAGAAACACATTACAGATGGATTGATTTTCATCCTAGCAGCATTCTTCATGGTCCAGCTTTCACAGCCAGCTGTGGAAATCAGAAATATTATGACATGGACAATGGTGCTACAACCTAGTGGGGGGACGACAACCTTTGAGTCTGCATTATAGTTGTTGTGTGTCTTCAAGTCATTTTTCATTGAGGTTTTCTTGGCACAATTTGTTCAGAGCGGATTTGCTTTTGCCTTCCTCTGAGGCTGAGAGTGTGACATGTCCAAGGTCACCTAGTGGGTTCCATGGCCAAGCAGGAATTCAAACCCTTGTCTCCAGAGTCATAGTCCGATGTTCAAACCACTACACCATGCTAACTTGAAACAGTTCCATCCTATTGCAATCATCATTGAATAAATTAAACTCCTAAAAGGCAGGATACAGTAGTAACATGTTGGGTTAACACTTTCAGATGAACAGGAACATCACTTCATCCTCATAAGAACATAAGGAGAGATCTGCTAGATCAGACCAAGTTGGCTACCATTCTCTTCCTTCATTGAGCATTCAGAAGCAAGACATAAGCACAACAGCACCCTGTCACTCAGGTACAACTATATTTCTGTCCATGGATGAGAGTGTGGAAAGGTTCCTTGTTTGGAATGCAGCTTGTACAATGTTACAGCTCGCTAGCCAGGACCCATGTTGGCTAGAAGGATTAGGGAGCTGCGGTCCAGAATTTATATCACATGCAAATAAAATATGTAGCTTACTTCCAGACCTCACCGGAAATATTGTGTCCAGTTCTGGTCACTACAGTTCAAGAAGCATCTTGACAACCAAAATGTCTGGAAACCATGGAGAGTGGCTTAGGGAGTGACTTAGGGAACTGGATATGTTTAACCTGGAGAAAAGAAAGTTATGTCTCTCTGGCTTTGCTTCGCGAACGTAGATTCAGGAAGGACTCATCCCGCGCTTTCTACAAGCGCGTTGGTGACTAAAAAGGCCAATTCGGGACAAACAGGTCCGGTTGCAGAATGCACAGTGGAAAGTCTCTTTGGGTGATGTCTCCAGGTTGCGGTTCTTTCTGCGTTGTCGTTTCTCTTTTTTTGGCGTGAGCTTTTGAAAAAAGCTGCAGCATTGTGGATAGTGCGTCTCCATGCCTGCCGATGGGAGGCCAGGGCAGACCATTGTTGGTGATCAATTTGGCCAAGCCTGAGATGTTGTTTCAGGGAGTCCTTGTATTTCTTCTTTGGGGCGCCCCTCTTACGCTGACCCATGTCGAGTTCACCATAGAATACTATTTTGGGGAGGTGACGGTCCTTCATCCTAGAAATGTGTCCTGCCCAGCGCAGCTGCATCCTCAATAGCATGGCCTCAATGCTGGTGATCCCTGCTTGCTCAAGGACAGCAACATTCGTCACATAGTCAGTCCAGTGTATATTTAGAATTGTGCGTAAACAGCGCTGATGAAAGCGTTCAAGGAGTCGTAGGTGTTGGCGATAGGTGACCCATGTTTCAGACCCATAGAGGAGAATAGACAGTACAATGGCTCTATACACACTGATTTTTGTGCTTCTCCTCAAGTGTTGGTTACTCCAGACTCTTGTAAAGCCTTCCGAATGCACTATATGCCTTTGCTAGTCTGTGACTGATCTCTTTATCAATCTTGGTGTCTCAGGAGATGATGCTTCCAAGGTAGGTGAACTGCTGGATGGACTTAAGCACAGATGTGCCTACAGTGATGTGGGGATGGTAGTGTTCTTTCTGTGGTGCCGGCTGATAAAGAACTTCCGTCTTCTTCAGACTGACTTCCAGTCCAAAGAGCTCTGCAGCTGTTGCAAAACAAGATGTTAGGTGCTGCAGAGCTGCTTCCGTATGGGCAACGAGGGCAGCATTGTCAGCAAAAAGCAGCTCACAGACTAGATAGTTTAGAGTCTGAGTGCAGGCCCTCAGGTGGCTTAAGTTAAACAGGCTACCATCAGTACGGTAGCGTGTATAAATGCCGTCTTCTTCTTTGAGATCTGCCATAGCCCTTTGGAGCATCATGCTGAAGAAGATTGTAAACAGAGTTGGAGCGAGAACACAACCTTGTTTCACACCATTAGTTATTAGAAAGGGCTCCGAGAGAGCATCGCCATATCTGACTTGATCTTGCTGGCCTTCATGTAGCAGGATGATCATTTTGAGGAATTTGAGGAGGCATCCTAGTCATTCCAGGATCTGCCACAGACCTTTTCTACTCACAGTGTTGAAGGCTTTGGTGAGGTCGACAAATAGTACATAGAGTCCTTTGTTCTGCTCTCTACATTTCTCTTGCAGTTGTCTAAAGGCAAATACCATGTCTGTAGTGCTCCTATTAGCTCTAAAGCCACATTGGCTTTCAGGGAGAAGTTCTTCTGCAATAGCAGGGACTAATCTGTTCAGCAGTATCCTTGCAAGGATTTTTCCAGCAATGGAGAGCAGTGTTATACCTCGATAGTTTGAGCAATCCGGTTTTGCTCCTTTTTTCTTGTATAGGGTGATGATGACTGCATCACTTCCATCTGGGCAGGGCGGCCCAGAGGACTTTGTCCGCCGCCGCAGCGGTGTTTTTCCGGGGGGCGGGGGCGGTGGGAGCGGCCCCTACAAAAGCCGGCCCGCCGGCTCCCCCTGAAGAGGACCCCGCCGCCGCCCCTTTCCATCTGGGCAGGGCGGCCCAGAGGACTTTGTCCGCCGCCGCAGCGGCGTTTTTCCAGGGGGCGGACCCCCTGTTGAGCTTTTTGTCCACGCCCCTATATCATCAGGGCGGAGTGCCAAGGACTGTTGCCTGCTCCCGCCGTCGTGGACTCTCCAGAGGGAGGGAGATAGAGGAGTGGGGTGTAGTTAGTTCTTTTGTTGGGGGTTGGTTGGGATATGGGCTGTAACGTATTTATTGTAATTTTAGATTGTCTTATTATTAGTTTGAATAAGGATAGATTTATTGTTGTATAATAGTACATGGGTTTTTATGCTGTTTGTATCCTGTATTGTGATGTATCTTATTTTGTTGTAAACCGCCGTGATCATTGGAACGGCGGTATATAAATAAAATTTCATTTCATTTCATCTCGGAGATCTGATGGCAGTTCGCCTTTTTCTCAGCAACTCACAAGGAGCTTGTGGAGTTTAGCATGGAGTACATGACCTCCATGTTTCCAAGCTTCAAGTGGAATTCCATCAATCCCGGCAGCCTTGCCATTTTTCATCTGCTGTATGGCCTTAGCGGTTTCTTCCAAAGTGGGAGCTATGTCTAATTTCTTCTTCATCGGTTGTTGTGTCATATGTTGAATAGCTGAGTCTTGGACTACTCAGTTGGCATGAAAGAGGCTTTGGAAATGTTCAGCCCATTGGTTCAGAATGGAAGCTTTATCTGTGATTAGTGTTTGACCATCTGTACTGTATAGGGAGCTTTGGGTCTGATATGCAGGTCCAAACACTACTTTAAGAGCTTCATAAAATCCTCTGGAATCACCCAGATCTGCACAACATTGTGTCTTTTCTGCTAAGTTGATCCACCACTTGTTCTGAATGTCTCAGAGTTTTTGTTGGAGTTGACTACATGTGAGGCGAAAGGCTGCTTTTTTTTTTTTACATGGCAAGATGGCTGGGCGAAGTGTGCCTGATGAGCAGTTCTCTTCTTTGTCAACAGCTCCTGGATCTCTTGGTTGTTTTCATCAAACCAGTCTTGGTTTTTCTTGAGGGAGAATCCTAAGGATTCTTCCGCAGACTGCAGGATGCTGTTTTTGATATGTTGCCAAAGCACTGTAGGAGAAGAGTCTACAGGATGGTCTTCAAGTTTTGTTTGCAAATTTGCCTGGAAGTTGTCTCTCATGGTAGCTTGTTGAAGATTGTTGACTTGGAGTCTCCTCTTTAGGATGCCACCCTTCTTAGGTTTAAACTTAAAATGAAGATTTAGTTTGCATCTTACGAGGCGATGATCTGTTTGACATTCTGCACTGGGCATCACTCGGGTATGACGGACATCGCGAGTATTTCTCTGGCGCACTAGGATATAGTCAATGAGGTGCCAGTGTTTGGATCGGGGATGCATCCAGGTTGTCTTCAAGCTATTTTTCTGCTGAAAGATGGTGTTTGTAATAGTCAGCTGCTGTTCTGCACAAAATTCTAGCAGGAGACATCCGTTATCATTACAATTTCCAACACCATGCTTGCCTAAAACACCTTTCCAGACTTCGAAGTCTTTCCTACTCTGGCATTGAAGTCACCAAGGATAATGATTTTGTCTTCTGCAGGGACTTTTTGTATAAGGTGGCGTAGGTCTGAGTAGAATTTGTCTTTCTCCGCAGGATCGGCTTGCATAGTTGGGGCTTATATACTGAAGAAAACACAATGTGGGAGGCGTAAGGTGATAATGCGATTAGGAGGTCCTGTTGCAAGGTTTCGAGTTTGGAGCAATGGAGTTTTGATCATGAAGCCTACACTGAAGATGTTTTTCAGTTTTGGGTTTGCAAACCAGTTAGAGTGTGTAGCCGGCACCGTGTTCTTTAAGACTTCCTTCGCTCGTGGAGGACGAACTTCACTAAGAGCAGTGATGTTGATGTTAAGTCGTGACAGTTCAATGGCTATTAGAGCAGAACGGCATTCAGGACGTCCACTATCTGACAGAATCTTGCATGGTTCTGATGTTCCAAGCATGCAATTGTTAGTCTATTTGCCACCTTTGGAGGCTGGTTGTGTGCCTTTGTCTCTTTGTCTTTGTTGATCACATCAGAAGATGCCCATTGGCCGCGGCTAGCCAACCGGGTTGTGGGGATGAGCTTTCTTTAGGCCACCTTTCTAGGCTCCTCTCCATATGAGCAAGCAGTGCTCTCCTTAAAAAAGGCTGCTTGGTCATTCAGGATGCTGCCGAACAAGTAACTGTCATCCTGGTTCAGTCAAGCGACCAAAGTTGTGAACGCCTGCATGCCGGGTTGGGTCTTCGGCTTCCAGTGCATCTTACATACACCTGCCATTTCGTCCCTCGCCTATCACACAGGCTTTTTCGGAGATTGGATGTATCCTTTGAGCCTGTGCAATGGATTTTTCTGGTGAAGCTCAGGTGCACAAAACTGGGCCTTAACCTTTTAAACCAGAGGTTTCGTCTGCTGAGGCCTTGACAAGCATGGAGCGGTAGCAGCAAGGCCTTGGGTCATAGGTTTGATTAGAGTGTTCCTTCTGCTTAGATGGTTGACCTTACAGGGTTAGACAACACATCTGCCCGGGTTTGGATTAGAGTTTTCCTTCTCCTAGGCTGGTTGCCATAAGGCTAGAGAGCCAATCCTGCCCATTGGCGCTCTCTTGGTCAGACCCTTCGGTTGTGACTGTCTGGCATGGGAGGCCCTACCGGTGACTATTATACCACTGCCAGCCAGAGTCCACAATATCATTAGGGTGCGCAAGCCTCTCCCCCACAACAAGGTGGCGTCAATGAGAGGGGAAAGTTATGTACACTATAGTAAATGATAGCTCTGTTTAAATATTTGAAGGGATGTCCTGTTAAGGTTGCAGCAGCTTGTTTTCTGGTGCTCCAGAGACTAGGACATGGAGCAATGGGTTCAAGCTACAAAGGAAAGAGATCTACCTAATATTAAGAGGAATCCCTGATGGTAAGAGTTTGTTTGACAGTGGAACATGATGGAGACTGTTTCTTTTGGAGGTTTTTAAACAGAGGCTGGATGGCCATCTGTTTAGGATTCTTGATTGTGTATTCCTGGCATGGGAGGGGATTGGACTGATAGCCCTGTAGTCTCTTCCAATTCTATGATTCAACTTAATGCTCAATTCAACTGGTTTTCAGATTTCCAGTTACAGCTCTTTTTCTGCCTTTTTAAAGATAAACAAACAGACATTCGCTTTGGAATAACAGGACATCATTAGGTGATCTTTGGTTCTTTTGCAATTTCTTTGAGTTTGCAACTCTAAACATTGATAACATGAAGTTAATAAAACACTTAATCTCCACTGACATCCCCCTTCATTTGTTATGCAAGCACACAAGAGTAATCATAGCATTATTGCAATCAACCTGCCAATCACATATTGAAGTATGCATTTTTTTGACAGAATTACAACAAATGCCTCCCCCCCAGCCCAGCCCTCTGAAACATGAGACGGGCAAGACTGGTATTGTCCCTACCAAAAGAGAGGTTGAAAGAGATTTGTAAAAAAAAATAAAAAAAGGAGGGGGGAATAACAAAAAACATTGCTGACATGCAGACATTTTAATAGAATGGAATCTACTAACCCGTTTTGTGCTAAAATTGTTGTGTGCTGTCTTAACTTTGGATTAACTAAAGTTGTATAAAGCAGGTCTATCTCAAGTACTGCACTGATTGCAGTCACTCGATGTACTGTGCAAAGACTGGTAGTAAGTACATTGTTTCAGTCCATGGCTGGCGCGCCATTAGAATTGTTAATTGTTTTAATTTATTATCGACTACACCACGTTGGCAGAAATATGTCAGTTCACCACTTGTAACTGGCCATGGCTGTCTTGTTATTCCAAAGCGAAATGGTCTGTTTGTTTATCTTTTAAAAAGGCAGAAAAAGAGACTGTTAACTGGAATGCGAAAGTGGTGATGGAATCTGGGGAATTGCAGTTGTTGTGTGGCACCATGAAGTCTCTGACAGAGATTGGCTTGTTTCACAAAACTAAGTCCAGAATTCATAGTTTGGCCGATGGCTTTAAGGAGTGTCAAACCGGATTGATTTCTGCAGTGCGGTGCACCCACGGTATTTTTGTGAAGAGCCTGGGAGATTACTTTTTTGGACCACTCTTCCGAATCTTCTAAATCCAAATGTAGGGAATATTGGAAATGGTAGTCCTAAATCTTACTTTTTCAAACTGCTTTGGTTTTTTGGTGTGTTTTTGTTTCTGTCAAAAAAACAGTGAAACACTGAGGAGAATTCGAGGTTGGGTTTTGCAAACGAAGTCTTGGCCTAGATGCTTGGGATTGTTCCTGTTTTTTTTTTCGACTATATCTCCCCAGATGTACATAAAATTGCAGGGAAAAATCTGGGATTTTTGTGTATAAAGCATATGCTCTGGCATGCACAACAATACAATTCCCCAACTTGTCATAGCACGAGGCATTGGGTGTGGTTGTTCAACTGGTGGATTATTTCTGCAGTGCCAATGCAGCCTATGTGTTGCTTGTCAAATGGTTGAGTGATTAAATTTTCAGGCAATTTCAGCAATTTCGCAATTTGTTGTTCCCATTGCAAGAAAGTCTGTTGAAAATCATGCAGTGTTTAAAGCTTATGTCACGCAATGCAGAACTGTATTCTACATATAGAGTCGTGTCCCATGACAGGTGCAGGGACACAAGGGAGAGCACAAAATTTACTATGGCTGTGTTGCACAGAAAGAGTATGTTTAAAATAGTCCAAAAAATGGTAGAAAAATACGTATTTTGGGACTGTTGAGAAACTCTGATGGAGAAGAATCCTGCACCAACTAACTTTGGGGATGTGTATTCTTGGACAAATTTGCTGTGGTGTTTTGCAAAGGAAACTACATTTTCCGTGTGGAGAGATTTCAATGCAAAATATGCGGCAAAGAAATGCTATTGATGGGGATTTTTTGGGCTAAAATTCACCACATGTGGTTAACTACATTAGAAACCCACATTTTCTGCATAGAAACTGATATTTCTGTGCTGAAATATGTGGCCTGTCCAGATGGGCCTGTGTACGTGACTCCAGACGTACTAGGGTGTGCTGGGGGCTCTCGTTTAGATGCCACAGCCCTAGTACAGTCAGCCTTCTTATTCACTCATGTTTTTACACGATTCAAGGCATACCGGTTTGAAATGTTCCAAAAGTATTAATTTGACCTGATTTTCCATTTTTTATAAGGGACAACATTGGTTGCTAGTCTTATTTAATGGGGACTGAGCATGACCGGATGTTTGTTATTACCGGGGGATTTTGGAACAACCCTAGCGTATAAAAAAGTCCATGTACTACAGGAGTATGTACAAAATGGTGGCGCCTGTTCACAGTGCGCCGCCATTTTGATTCTTACGGCCACTCATTGTCCAACAACACAGGGCGGGCCGGTACATTGGCACTGCTGAAAGGCGTTGTGGCGCCCTTTCAGTGGCAGCTCAGAAGGAGTTCCATTTTGGGCTCCTTCGGCTGTACTGTATCGCTGGCGCGGCCTTTTTAAACAACCCGCTAGCAATACAGAGAGAACTCCCTTTCGTGCTGTTGTGGGGTGCCTTGGGGGCATGAAGCCAAGGACACCCCTTTTCCAGGCCGCAAGGAGCTGGCTTTTTGGCCACTTCCCAGGCCAGGAAAAGCGTGGATTGGGGTCCTTCCGGTACTGGCGCGTTAGCAGCTGAGGCCCAGTCCGTTGGGGAAAGGGGGCGGTTGTATGAACGCCATATTTTCCATGGCAGAAAATGGTTTTTGTTGCCTACCTATTGCAGTCCTTACAACCCAAGCACCTTATTTGGATTGCAGTGCTATGGCAGGCAGCATTGGGTGTCCTTTAAAATTATATCACCACCAACATGCATGCATTGCTCTCCTGCTATCTTTCTGGTAATCAGATGCTGAAAAGTTGTTTTTTCTGAGCTACAAACCCCAAATCCCATATGTGCTAGGGGATTCTGGGAGCAGTGACAAAAAGTAGCATTTCCATCTCTGACGTACTTGTTGGTGTGAGTTAATCGTTTAACACAGTAGTCCCCAACTTTTCTGTACCCCCCTTCCCGTTTGTGAGCAGCAACCTAGTGCCCCCCTTCAGTGCATATTTTTTTTTATATAGTCTTACTGTTTGTGTAGTCATGCTGGCCAGTGACACAGAATCCTCTCTGCATGTACGGTTCCCTCAGCTTTACGGAGTTGAGCACCATCACTAGAGTCAACACAACACCATCTTATCAAGGGAAAACTTTTTACCTTTGTCTTGACCTTTTTATAGCTGGATTCAAAAAACCAGTGCTGGGTTGCTGCTCCCTTTGCATTCAGTACTCTGGGGGCAGCAGCCAAGCATCTGACTGAGCGAGGAGCAAGGAGCTTCTTGCTGTGCCAACCTTACAGCTTAAGGCCGGCACAGATTTGAGAGGCTTTTGTGGTTGGGTTTGACTGGTTTGCTCAATTCTGCTCTGTCTCTTGGGGAGCGCAACGAACGCTGGCAAGTGCAACCGAAAAGGGCTCTCCACCCGTGCAGCCAGCAGCAAAGGCAGTGTGGACAAGAGGCCTGCCGGTTGCTGTGTGCTTATGGGCTCTTGACCTACACTATTTCAGCTGTGATTGCACTTTATGCATGGCATCTCCCCTAGATCCTGAGTTTTAGTTGGGGGGAAGGCACTAGAGCTTCGCGGTCTGAGAATTAAAACAAAAAAAACAAACCTTCTCTATACCTGCATCCAATATCCATAGGATAGATCCATTCCAGGTAAAGTGGAATATAATGGATTTCTGTAGTGTATAGGACCTAGGCTGTATCAGAGGGACAATTATGGATAGAACAGATTGAATATTCTAAGTGGTCATGTTTCATGAAAGGAAACATCATGGTATAGACCAGGGAAAGATTAATTTTCCAAATCTCCCAAGGATTTTTAGGGATCCAACGTCCCCAAAGTACGGTTAAAGCTCAGATGAGTTATTCTTCTAGGCAGAAGCACGGTTGTGTCAAGTGAGGGGGGGCAAATTCCGAGGATCCAGGACCGTTTTTTGCATGCAAAGGAATCTTAATGGGGCTACCCTACAACTCCCTCTTTCCCCGATCACCTCCAAATATAGCTTAGAGCCGCCTCAAAAGGCAAACTGTGAGGAGGGGATGGTGGATTTGCCCTCTAAGTATCAAGTCACCCAGCCCTTTTTCCTCATCTAAAAAAATTGCCTTTTGGGGGCAATTTAAGAGAACTTTGAAATCATAGTTCTATTTTGAAGCCACATGTGTGAGTAAGAAGTTCCGTATATGCAATTTGGCCCGAGTGGGCTAATTTTTTGTCAGACGAAGGAAGCAAAAAACAGCTATCGGGTTAAAAAAAAAAAAACGGATTGGGTGCATTTAACCAACCAACATTAAGCCTATATATATCCATAAGTCTCTCATTTTTCCAACTCCTTGAATTAGATGGCATTCTATCCCAACTTCAGTCTCGGGGATCCAGACAATTGACTAAGGGCTTTTTGTGTTTAAAAACCATATATGCTGAATTTGATTTTCATCATTCTCAACGAGATCTTTTTCGTTAACTTTAAACATAGCGAGGGAAGCATAAATACAACCACTTTTTAATTAACAGAAATGTAGCCAAGACATCAACATCTTCATACAAATAAGTAAACCTTCAAACTGATTTCTTGTAAGCTTTTTAATTTCTAGTGATGTTCTCTAAATGACCAACAAGACATTGAAGAGTAGTCAGAATGGTGGATGTGGGTGGGCAGTCACCCTGTGCTTCAGACTGCATATAATTTTTCAAGAATGGTGGTGTCTTAACATGGCAAATTAAATGAATGTCAACATTGCTCTTAAACTATATGGGTGGTATGATATTTTAACAAAATGACCTTGCAAGCTTTTTGGAACTTGACGTTGGCTCTTGCCCTTACCAAGTGAAATAGTAGTACTTCTGTTACTTCTATTGAAAAAACAAAAACAAACATGGGTACTTTTAAATAAAAAAGGTTTAATACAATAAATGCAGTATAAGACAATGACATATTTGGGATGTGTAGCTATTGGGGGTGGCATAGTGTATGGGACGGCATTTCTGCCTGTGTCAACTTAGGTTTGACATGACGATTTTTTTGCTTGCTTGTAAAATTAGATGTCTTGAAAAGTTGTGGGGTTTTTTTAGTAACATAGAAATGGCTTTTTCGATTACAAGAGGGAGGAAATGATTTTGCAATGACAATTTTTGTAGAAGATAGAATTTGTGCTCTCCCTTCCACGCCTCTGAAATAAGGCAGTGGGTCCACATCAAACCAAGCCAGTAATGGGAATGGTTAGTACTATCTGATGACCATTTTGGTGGATCTCCAGGAAATAATTTAGAGTTAGCTGACCCAATTCCGGTAGACAGATGTCCCCCGCTCACACCAAAAACTGTACAGTTGGCACTGGTGTACGTGTGGGCAGCACCAACGATTTCCCCCCACAAAGCAGCAGCGTACGAACAGAGAACCAGAGAGTGAATATATCTCCCACATCTCTTTTCGTGACATAGGCTATTTGTTCTGGCCAAAATCAAGACAAATACCTATGGAGAACAGGCAAAGGGATGCCCTAGACTCTCTCCTGGAACTCCCAGCCCTTTCCCAAATGGTCAGCATTTCTTTATTTTTCATTTTCTTTTTATGTAAAATCTCTACCCGTTAGTTACAAGCTGAAAAGGAAACACGCAAGAAGTAATTGCCCAGTGTATTCTCCAAGAGCTTGGAGAGTTCTTTGCAGGGAGCTTACAAACAAACCTTCCACATTTCATAAAGGAAAATCAAGATCCATTGGCCAAGCAAACATCAGAAGTATGGTGGAAGTGGCAAAGGTATCAGAAAAGATAGACGGGCTAGGAAAGGGCTGCAAACAGCTTGCTTTTTTGACCGAGTCTACAATGAAGACAAGTTCCATTCCTCTCCTCATCCTCTTTTTTTCCTCGCCCTTTCATGAAATGCATTACTAAGATATAATCATGTATGTCCTGAAATTTTAGTCAAAAAAATTGACCCCCAAACCTGAGTCAACTTATCCACGGGTCAAGGTAAGTACTGTACCTTAAACCTTATAAAAAAAGGAACCATCCCCGGGTTGAAAGGCAAGATTGCCCGTTCCGCACAGGCAAAAGTACTGCTCCGGCACGTATAGGTTAGAAGGGGTGGCCTGTTCCAGACACCCCTAACCCCCTAGTAGCACCGAACACATACAAATGATGGCGCCCATTCTACATGGGTGCCACATCTTGACGTAGCGGAACGCTTACATCGCATGTCACAGCCGCCATTATGAAACTGATAAAGCTGCAGTGTGCCATTGCGCTTTGGCGGCAATCATAAAGGCGCTGCACAAAGAAGCTGCTTTTTGCAGCTTCTTTTTGCAGCGTCAGAGAAGTCACTGCGGTTTGGCCAATGAGGCCTGCTTGCACAGCAATGAGGGTGCTTTACAGACCCTGGAAATTTATCGCGGGAAGCAACTGACCTCCCGCTACTTTCTCATCCATCCCACCTTTAAGGGCGAGCAGAAACAGTCATGCCTGCCTGGAACTTTTTAAAGTTATGTGGACAAGTTGTTTTCCTTTGCCCGCATCCTTTACATCCTTTGTTACATGCCCTTAAGTGTTACCCTCGATGTATCCAGAGATCATATCAAATCCTTAATTCTGAGCTGGCCCAAACCTGCTTGACGTATATATGAGGGCGGTTGAATATAGATAGTGCAAACTACTTTGCATCTGATCCATGTGCCAGCAACTGAAGTAAGCTGAGGATGAAGACAGAAAGTGGGAGGAGAGCGGAAATTGGGCATTTTAAAAGCAGGCTAAAAAAGTGGGATGGCAGAGGATTAAGCTGGATTGTTCCCCTGACAATTGGGGCAGTTGGAGTGTAGGACTTATCACACAGGGGGAATCAGGGGGTTTAAAAAGGTATTTCCATGTCCCCAGGAAACATTCTCATATCCGCGGCAAGATTTTCTCACCACTTGGGAGCTAAGAAAGGACTTATCCGGGAAGAACCAGGAATGCTCCAGCAACAAATAAATCCTTGGGCCCTATAGCAGACAGGCCAAAATAAAGCTTGCTCGAGTCTATTGGGAGTTATTGTGTCTCAATGATTGCATACGTCCTAAAGATCTGGAAGCTGCACCAGCTGCACTCCGTCATTAGACTGGAGTGGGGCTTTGGTGAGCGGCTTCTGTACTCTTAGGACGCATGTGTCCATTAAACAGCATACCTCCAAAGTAATCGAAGCAGCTAATTTGGCCTGTACTGTATCAGGCCATAGTGTCTGGACCCAAATTCCAACTCTGTACTAAAGGGATATCATCCATTGCTCTTAAGCAAATATCTTGCTACCGCTACCCAAATTGTGGGTTAGGAAGAAATGAGAGGGCTAGGACCGCTGGTATAGATTGTGAGTGACATTTAGAGAATGAAGGCAACTGGTGCAACCCTTCAAAGGTCACAGTGGGGAACGAGATTGATTTCTTCACTTCCATCATCTCTCACCCCCAAACCAGTGTTAAGGATGATGGGAACTGTTTGTTCAGAGATGCCAGGAAATCTAATTATGGGAGAAGGCAATAATATACAATGTTCCTTCAAATTTGCTGGAATTAGGAGAATCCCATTCCTAGAAGGTGAATGTGGAAAAACAGCAAATTTTAAAAATCAGCATTTTTTTACCTGAGAGAAAACCTCTCTAGAAATCGCCAGGTCCCTCTAGTGCCAGAAATGAATAACTATAAAATCATGTTGGAGAACCTACAAATGGCCTAAGAGTGTTTTCCTCTAGACTGCTTAGGTTCTCCAGCACAACTCTATGGGTCAGTTTTCCAGCAGAGTTGGCAATAAGAACCTGGAGATTCCTAGGAGGAAACATGTAATCAAACTGCAATAATCAGATCTGCAAAAGTCAATGCTGCGCCAAATGTGGAGGGCCACGGTAAATCCGTTAATAATCCATGAATGTGTGCTTGCAAGAAGGCATATTGGGAGGTGGATTGTCTGTAGTGGCAGAAATGCTGGAGAATTTCACAACCACATGAAGTGGCTTGTAATGCTGGATCTAATGTTCCTGGGAACATGCCGGCGGCATTTTGTGTAAATAAGAACATTCCTACTTGACATGGAATAAATAACAGACTGGCATATGACGAAAACTAGCCCCGAAACATTTTTCATCCCCCCAATGGAAGATCAACACATGCTGAATTTAATATCACTTCATCTTGCTCTCTTCTCTGCTAATAACAAATTGGCAGCCATCAACTCTTCATTTGAGGGGGGGAAATGGAGGGGGGAGGAGGACTCACATAACTTGCTCTGAAAGTAAGCATCAGCCATTTGAAAAACCATTTTGGAGTGATCTTGGAATGGAATTTCAATTCTTAAAAGTGTTGAATGTGATCATCGCTAGTCGCTGGCACCTCGTAAACATATATGTAATATTGCCTATGTAGCAAACAGCAAAAATAATAATGTACTTTTAAAAAGAGTGTGAAATGCTCTTCTGAGATATAAAAGCAGCGAAATGAAGTAATATGTGACTATGGCACTTTATTCCTGACTTATGAAGGCTCCTGAATGCTACACAAAATCACACAAACTGAATAGCAGAATTGCAAACAGTCTAGTTTTAAGGAAGACTGTATTTCCTTCTTCTTTAATACACACAGGGTCCACGACTTTGCATCTCACCATGCAGTAAAACTCATTTCATTAATATCTACACGGAAGCCCTAATCGTAATCTAATAATAGTCAACGAGACATTTTATAGTGTTTAAATTGTGCCAAAATGTTGGATGGGAGTTGGGAGATGGCCAAGTCAGCAATCGTCTCATTCCAAAAGATTCGTGGTTATACTGGATCAATTGAGTCCGGTTAGTAACTGAGAACATGGACAAATCCTTGGAGCGTTAGGAAGAAAGACGACTTGTTCTCTTGATCACTGCCCTTCATGGTTAACAGCTCAAGGGGGAGCGGGTTGGTTACAAGAGAGGTTTACACAAACAACCGCATCATTAAATTCATGCTCTTAGGGAAGGGCGGTTTCCATCTGCTTTGAAGACGGCCATATAAAACCTTTGTTTGAAAAGCCCTCCCTAGAACCCCCTAATGTTGGAACAAGATCGGCCTGTCTCGCTGTTACAGTTCTAGGGAAGGTGTTTGAGAGGGGCAGTTGCATTCCAGCTCCTGGGATCTTGGAGGAGACCGGATTTCTAGACCCATTTTCAAACTGGCTTCTGGGCGGGCGATGGAGGTTGAGACTGCCATGGTCGCCTTAGTCCGATGACCTCCCTCTGGGCATGGACAGGGTAGCCGTGTCCCTCGGTTAGTGTTCTTGACATCGCAGGGGCCTTCGATACATCGACCAGGGTATCCTTCTGGATCGCCTGAGGGAGTTGGGTTCGGGGAGCGGGGGGCACGGCTTTTTCATGGTTTCCGTTCTACCTCTCGGTAGATTG
>NC_056522.1:356432766-356433126 GCF_019175285.1 Sceloporus undulatus | reverse complement strand
CATAACTGTCATCTTTCGGCCGTTGAGGGAGAGAGCAGGCCGGCCCAGCGTCATCAGGGGCTGGCCTGAAGACAGAGTGCCCTCCCTCCATAACTGTCATCTTTCGGCCATTGAGGGAGAGAGCAGGCTGGCCCAGCGTCATCAGGGGCTGGCCTGAAGATACAGTGTATCTTAATTGTAGATTTTTCTTGTACTGTTATATAATTTTCTTGTACACCGCTATGATCTATTTGGAATAGCGGTTTATAAATAAAACATATTATTATTATTATTATTATTATTATTATTATTATTATTATTATTATTATTATTATTATATACTGAAGAAAACAACATGTGGGAGGCGTAAGGTGATAATGC
>NC_056522.1:356413977-356432741 GCF_019175285.1 Sceloporus undulatus | reverse complement strand
CTCGGGATGAGTATAAATGGAAGGGAGGAAGAAAGGTGAGCTGTCATTCATTTGAGGCTAG
Organism: Sceloporus undulatus; assembly: GCF_019175285.1. Classification (NCBI taxonomy): domain Eukaryota; kingdom Metazoa; phylum Chordata; class Lepidosauria; order Squamata; family Phrynosomatidae; genus Sceloporus; species Sceloporus undulatus. The sequence goes on along the minus strand of NC_056522.1, from coordinate 356,432,680 downwards.
CATTCAGTGAAAGTGAACCAGGCTCCCTTCTTCACTGTGAAGTGCAAAGGCTCAGGATGTGTTCAGATCCCCACGTGAGCATGCACAAGGGTCCAATTCGAATCGTTGAATCCGTATGGTATGCACTGGTGGGTAATACAAGGTGCACTCACTCCACTTTGCCTGAATCCACATCATGTGGACTTGCCTGGATTCAATTCCCCCTCGATTTGGAAGGGCACGGAAGGGCAACCAGGTGTGATAAAACACTCACGTTATAATGTGAATCCACATCGTTAGACCTGCAGTCACCCTGGATCTTAGCGTGCTAAAACCCCCGTGTGATAACTCCTGTGACCTGCTTAAAGTATCCAGTGGTTCCCATGGCTGAGCCAGGAATTTGAACCTTGTTCTCCAATGCTTAACCTCTACACCATGCTGGCACTCGCTACCTTAGTGGTAGAGGTTAAATCCCATGTTCTTCCAGATTTCCAGACAACGGAGTTTATCACACACGGGGGAAATCCTGTCAAAACAGGGGTTTAAATTGGAAAAAAACCCCCCTCAAAGCAGGTTCTTTTTCACAGGACAGCATTGTAAACTAATGTTAACCCAAATGGAAAATAGACAAAAGTAGCTCCTTTTACTTTTGGAAATTTTGAAGGTAAAAAAGGAGCGGATTTGTTTAACTTTCCATTCGGGTTAACACAAGTTTAACAATGACATGTGTGAAAATCAACCTGCTTTGTGTATTTTTTCTACATTTTAAATCCAGTGTGATAAATAATAATAAAAAAAGTTTTATTATATACCGCCTTCAAATATCAAGGCAGTTTCCAACAAATATAAATACATACAAAAGTAAAAACAATAATACAATTAAAACATTCCATTAAAAACACTAAAAACTCATCCAGCTCACCGATGCTGGCGGAAGGGGAGGAGGGCATTCAGGAGGGAGGGGTCAGGGGTAGGCCTGCTCAAAAAAGAGTGTTTTCACACCCCTTCTAAATGGGCCAGGGAGGTAGCCGACGGAGCTCGACGGGCAGCGAGTTCCAGAGGGTGGGGGCCGAGGTGTAAAAGGCCCTCCTGGTGGTAGTGACTAATCTCCCCCCTGGAACTGCTTAGCAGTTGCTGCCCTGTTGATCTGGTGTGGGGGGCGGATTGGTATGGACAGAGGTGGTCCTCTAAGTACCCTGGGCTCCAACGTCCATTGCCTACCACCCTGCAACATCATAAAGCTTTCTTATCTGAGAATAATAATACTATTCTTATACCGCTATTCCTTTTCAAGATCATAGTGGTGTACACGTTAAAAAACAGTATAAAAACAGCAAAAACAGTGTTAAAACATCAAATAACAATCTAAAAACGATAATAAAACATCAACTCATAGGGGGGAAAGTTTGACGGAAAGGAAAGTTTTTAGCACCTCTTAATCCATCAAGGGATGAGCTGTGCGAGCTCGTCGGGCAGGGTATTCCATAATCTGGGGGCTGAGATTGAAAATGCCCTCTGTGTTGCACTATAATGAGCACTTGGAAAGACAAAAGAGTTTCCCACCCGACCTGAGAGTGTGGGGCGGATGTATGGGGAGAGGCGGTCCTCCAAGTACCCTGGGCCCAAGCCATTTAGGGCTTTATAGGTAAAACCAACACTTGTATTGCGCGCCGCAGAAGCGAATGGGCAGCCAATGGAGATCTTTTAATACAAGTGTTAGATGACTGGCCCTGGAGCACCAGTGACCAGTCTAGCAGCCATGTCTGCACCAATTGTAGCTTCCGAGTTTGGAACAAGGGTTGCCCCATGTAGAGCGCATTACAGAAGTCCAACGAAAGTTCCAGAGCATGTACCACGGTTTCAAGGTCACCCGGCCCAGGTAGGGCGCAGCTGGCGTATCAGCCGAAGCTGAAAACCGGTGCTCTGACCGTCACATCCACCTGAGATGTGAGGTGGAGCGACGATCCAGAGCACCCCAGGTGCGAACAGAGTCCTTCACAGGGAGCGGTGACCCCATTCAGGACAGGTGGAACAATTTCCTTCCCCGGACCAGGAAGAACCTATCACCAGTACTTCCGTTTCCTCTTCTCGGATTCAAACGGAGTCTGTTTTCCCTCTCATCCAGCCCATCACTGACTCCAAGCAGGCATTTAGAGGAGAGAGCCCTCCAGTCACTGCATCAGTTAGAGACACAGAGAAGACTATTGGGTGTCATCAGCGTACTCATAACACCCCGCGCCCGTATCTCCGGATGACTCTCCAGCGGCTTCATGTAAATGTTGAATAGCATGGGGGACAAAATAGCTCCTTGAGGGACCCCAGATGTAAGGGCCCTCTTGTCGGAGTGACAGTCCCCCAGCTCCACCATCTGGAATCTACCGAGAGGTAGGAATGGAACCACTGCAAAGCAGTGCCCCCATACCAACTCCCTCAGGCGATCCAGAAGGATACCATGGTCGATGGTATCGAAGGCCACGGAGAGGTCCAAGACAACTAACAGGGACACCGCTACCCCTGTCCATGCCAGACGGAGGTCATCGACCAAGGCAACCATGGCAGTCTCAACTCCATAGCCCCCCGGAAGCCAGTTTGAAATGGGTCTAGAAAATCAGTCCTCCTCCAATCCCCAGGAGCTGGAAGGCAACTGCCCTCCGATCACCTTCCCTAGAAATGTAACAGCGAGACAGGCCGATAATTGTTCCAAATTAGGGGGTCTAGGGAGGGGCTTTTTCAACAAAGGTTGTTACATGGGCCGTCTTCAAAGCAGATGGAAAACTGCCCTTCCCTAAGAGATGAATTAATGATGCGGTGTAACATCTCTGTAACAACCGCCCCCCCTTGAGCTGGTTAACCATGAAGGGCAGGGATCAAGAGAACAAGTCGTCTTCCTAACGCTCCGAAGGATCTTGTCCATGTCCTCAGTACTAACAGACTCAAATTGATCCAGTATAAACCAAGATCTTTTGGAATGAGACGATGCTGACTTGGCATCTCCAACTCCTCCACATTTTGGCACAATAAACACTAAATGTCTAGTTGACTATTACTAGATTACGATTAGGGCTTCTGTGTATGATATTAATGAAAGTGAGTTTACGGCATTGGCTGAGATGCAAAGTAGTGGACACGGTGGGTGTATTAAGAAGGAAGAAAACAGTCTTCCTTACACTCAGCACTGTATTGTGCCAATTCTGCTATTCAGTTTGGTGTGATTGTAGTAGCAATTCAGGAGCCTTCATTAAGTCAGGAATAAAGTGCCATAGTCACATATTACTTCATCTTCGCTGCTTTAATACTCTCAGAAGAAGCATTTCACACTCTTTTTAAAAGTACATTATTTTTGCTGTTTGCTAAAATAGGCCAATATACATATATGTTTTACGAGGTGGCCAGCGATACAAATGTCAACACTTTAAGAATTGAAATCCATTCCAAGATCACTCAAAAATGTTTTTCAAATGGCTGTGTGCTTACTTTTCAGAGCAAGTTAAGTGAGTCCTCCCCTCCCCCCTCCATTCCCCCCCCCCCTCCAAATGAAGAGTTGATGGCTGCAATTTGATTAGTTAGCAGAGAGAGCACAGATGGAAGTGATATTTAAATTTCAGCATGTGTGGATATTACATGGGGGGATGAAAAAAATGTTTAGGGGATAGTTTTAGTATATTGCCAGTTCTGTTTATTATTCCATGTCAAGTAGGAATGTGTATTAGTAAAAAAAAATGCAGCAGGCATGTTCCCCAGGAACATTAGACCAGCATTACAAGCCACTTTAATGTGTTGGTGAAATTCTCCCAGCATTTCTGCCACTACAGGACAATACCACTCCCAAATGCCTTATTGCAAGCACACATTCATTGATTCATTTAAAGGATTTACAGTTGGCCCTCCACATTTGCAGCATTGACTTTTGCAGATTTGATTATTTGCAGGTTTGATTAATATGTTCCCTCTAAGAATATCCAGGTTCTCTAGCACAACTCTGCTGGAAACTGACCATAGAGTTGTGCGGGAGACCTAGAAAGTTCTAGAGAAAACACTTCTCTAGGCATTTGTAGGTCTCCCAACATGTTTTATGGTTCATTTCTGGCACTAGAGGACCTGGAGATTTCTAGAGAGGTGTTCTCTCAGGTAAAAAAAATGCTGATTTTTTAAAATTTGCTGTTTTCCACATTCACCTCTAGAATGTGGATCCCTAATTACAGCAAATTTGAAGGAACCATTGTATATAGTTTGCCTTTCCTCCATAATTAGATTCACTTGGCCATCTATTGAACAACAGTTCCCATCATCCTTAACCAATGGTTATGTTGTCGGGTGGAGATGATGGAAGTTAAGAACATAACATCTAGTTCCCACCTGGTGACCCATTTGAAGGGTTGCACCAGTTGCCCTTCATTCTCTAAATGTCACTAACAATCTATCCAGAGGTCCTAGCCCTTCTCATTTCTTCCTAACCACACATTTGGGGTAGCAAGATATTTGCTTAAGAGCAATGGGATGATATCCCTTTAGTAAGAGTTGGAATTTGGGTCCAGACACTATGGCCTGATACAGACAGCCAAAATTAAGCTGCTTCGAGTCACTTTGGAGGTATGCTGTTTAAATGACACATGCGTCCAGAGTCCAGAAGCCGCACCAAAGCCACACTCCAGTCCTATGGACTGGAGTGCAGCTTTGGTGCAGCGTCCTGACTCTTAGGACGTATGCATCATGGAGACAACCATACTGTACCTCCAAAGAACTCGAAGCAGCTTTATTTTGGCCTGTCTGTATAGGGCCCAAGATTTATTTGTTGCTGCTGGAGCATTCCTGGTTCTTCCCAGGATAAGTCCTTTCTTAGCGCAACGTGTGAGAAAATCTTTGCCGCGATCATGAGAATGTCCTGGGGAAATACCTTTTTAAACCCCTGATTCCCCCTGTGTGATAAAGTCCCAAACACCCAACTGCCCCAATTTGTCAGGGACAATCCAGCTTAATCCTCTGCCACCCACTTTTTTAGCTGCTTTAAAATGCCCAATTTCCGCTCTTCTCCCACTTTCTGTTTTCATCCTCAGCTTACTTCAGTTGCGGCAAATGGAATTCAAGATGCAAAAGTAGTTTGCACTACTCATATATACATCGACCTCATATGATACGTCAATGGCAGGTTTTGGGGCCAGAATTAAGGATTTTGATATGATCTATGGATACATCGAGGGTAAAACTTAAGGGCATGTAACAAAGGATGTAAAGGATGGGGCAAAGGAAAACAATGTCAAAGAACTTTAAAAGTTCCAGCAGGCATGACTGTTTCTGCTCGCCCTAAAGGATGGATGGATGAGAAAGTAGAGGGAGGTCATGTGCTTCCAGGATAAATTCCAGGGTCTGTAAAGCACCCCATTTGCTGTGCAGAGCAGCCCTCAGTGGCCAAACGAGTGGACGGCTCTGCGCTGCAAAAAGCAGCTTTCTTTTTGTGGCGCCTTTATGATGCGCCGCAAAACGCCAATGGCACACTTGCAGTTTCATAATGGGCTCGTGACATGCGGATGCTAAGCGTCCGCTACGCAAGATGGTGGCACCCTTTAGAGGGGCGCCATCATTTGTATGTGTTCGGTGCATACTAGGGTTAGGGGTGTCTGGAAAGGACACCCCTTTCTAACCCTAGTAAGTGCCGAGCACGTACTTTTTGCCTGTGCGGAACGGGCCAAATCGGTGCCTTTCACCAGGGATGGTCCCTTTTTTATAAGGTTTAAGGTCAGTACTTACATTGACCGTGGATAGTTGACTCTCAGGTTGTGGGGGTCAATTTTTTTGACTAAAATTTCTAGACTTATACATGAGTATAATATAGTAATTGATTCATGAAAAGGAAGAAAAAGAGGAGAGAGAGGATGGAATCTTGTTCTTCATTGTAGACTCTTTCAAAAGCAAGCTGTTGCAAGCCTTTCCTACCGGTCTTCTTTTCATGAAACTTTGCCACTTCACCATACTCTGATGTTGCTTGGCCAATGGATCTTGATTTTCCTTTATGAAATGTTGGAAGGTTTTGTTGTAACCTCCCTGCAAAAGAACTCTCCCAAGCTCTGGAGAAAACTGGCATATTACTTTCTTTTGTGTGTTTCCTCTTTCAGCTTTGTAACTAAATGGGTTAGAGATTTACATATAAAAGAAAATGAAAATAAAGAAAGCTGAACATTTGGGAAAGGACTGGGAGTTCCAGGAGAGTCTAGGGCATCCCTTGCCTGTTTCTCCTAGGTATTGTCTTGATTTTTTGGCAGAACAAATAGCCTATTGTCACGAAAGAGAGATGGAGATATAATTCACTCTCTGGTCTGTTCAGTACGCTGCCTGCGTGTGGGGAGCGGTGTGGCTGCCAACAAGTTACACCAGTGCCAACTGTAACAGTTGTTGGTGTGAGAGGGACATCTGTCTACAGAGAAATCTGGAGTCAGATAACTAAATTATTTCCTGGAGACCACCAAAATGTTCACAGATAGTAATAACTCCTTCCCATTACTGGCTTGGTTTTGATGTGACCACTGCTTGTTAAAGAGAGGTGGAAGGGAGAGCACAAATTCTATCTTCTACAAAAATTGTCCATTGCAAATCATTTCCCTCCCCTTGTGAATAGAAAAAGCCATTTCTAGTTACTTAAAAAAACCCACAACTTTTCAAAGACATCTAATTTAAAAGCAAGCAAAAAATAGTAATGTAAAACTAGTGACACAGGCAGAAATGGTCCATAACATGCACACCCCCAATAGATACACATTAACAAATATGTCATGTCTTTATAAATGCATTATGTATAATGCATTTTTTAATTTTAAAAGTAACCATGTTTGTTTTGTTTTTTTTAAAAAATAGAAGTACTATACTATTCACTTGGAAGGGCAAGAGCCAAAGTCAAGTTCAAAGCCTTGCAAGGTCATTTGTTAAAATAAATAACCACCAATAAGTTTAAGAGCAATTGTTTGACATCATTTACACTTGCAATGTAAGACACAACCATCTTGAAAAATTATATGCAGTCTGAAGCACAGGGTGACTGGCCCACCCACATACACATTCTGACACAAGTCAAGGCTTTTGTTCATTTCTAGAGAACATCACTAGAAATTAAAACAGCTTAAAAGAAATCAGGTTTGAAGTGTTTACTTAGTTTTTGTATGCAGTGTTTGATGTCTTGCTACATCTGTTAATAAAAAGTGGGTTGTTTTTGCTTCCATGTTGTTTAAGAAAAGTCTCTGTGAAAATGAATCAAATCAGCATATATTGGTTTTTAAAACTTCAAAAGCCCTTCAATCAAGTTGTTCTGGATCCCAGAAGACTGAAGTTTGGAATAGAAGGCCATCTAATTCAAGATGTTTGAACGAGGCACTTTTGTATTTAAGGCTTAATGTTGGTTGGGTAAATTGCACCCCAATCCGTACAGATAGCTGTTGGATCCTTCAGTCTGAAAATTTAGGCCCACTAGGGCCAAATTGCATATACAGGAACTCTGACTCACACATGTTGGCTTCAAAATAGAACCTATGATTCAAATTGTCTCTTAAATTGCCCCCAAAGGCATTTTTTAGATGAGAAAAGGGCTGGAGGACGTGATACTTAGAGGGCAAATCCACCATCCCCCCTCAAGTTTGCCTTTTGAGGAGGCTAAAGTATATTTTGGAGGTGATAGGGGAAAAGGGATGTTGTAGGTGTAGCCCATTAAGTCCTGTGAAATGCAAAAAACGGTCCTGGATCCTTGGAATTTGCCCCCTCACTTGACAACACAGTGCTTCTTCTGCCTAGAAGATAACCATCTGAGCTTTAAAAGGTTACTTTGGGGAAGTTGGATCCCTAAAAATCCTGGGAGATTTTGGAAATATAATCTTTTCCATGGTCTAGACCTGATGTCTTCCTTTCATTGCAAACATGACACTTTAGAATATTCAATCTGTTCCTATTCCATAATTGTCACCTCTGATACAGCATAGGTTCCTTCTACACTGCAGAAATACATTATATTCCACTTTAAACTGGAATGGATCTATCCTATGGAATATTGGGATGCAGTAGAGAGAAGGTTGTTTGTTTTAAATTCTCAGACCGAGAGCTCTAGTGCCTTCCCAAACATAAAACCTCAGGATCTATGGAGGATGCCATGGCATTTAAGTGCAATCACAGTGCTGTAATAGTGTAGTGCATAGGCCCATAAGCAACAGCAACCAGGAGGCCTCTTGTCACACTGGCCTTTGCTGCATGGCTGGCACGGGTGAAGCTTTTCGGTTGCTACTTAGCCAGCTGTTCAGTTTCTGCTCCAAGATGACAGGAGCAGAGATTGAGCAACCAGTCAAAAAGCAACCAAGAAGCCTCCATCTCTGTGCCGGCCTTAGCTGTAAGGTTGGCACAAGCAAGAGAAGCTCCTTGCTCACTGCTCAGTCAGATGCTTGGTTTGCTCCCAGGGTGACTGAATGCAAAGGGAGCAGCAACCAAGACTTGGTTGTTGTAATTTCCAGTATAAAAGGTAAAGACAAAGGTAAAAGTTTTCCCTTGATAAGATTGTGTAGTTGTGTATGACTCTAGTGAGGGGTGCTCATCTCTGTTATTAAGCTGAGGGAACCAGTACTGTCAGAGAGGATTCTGTGGTCACATGGCCAATAGACTACAAGAACAGTAGATCTAATATAAAAAAATATGCACTGAAGGGGGGGCACTAGGGTTGCTGCTCAAAAGGAAGGGGGTGGTAGCATGAAAAAGTTTGGGGACTACTGTGTTAAATGATTAACTCAACAAAGTTAAGTCAGAGATTGGAAATGCTACTTTTTTGCTACTGCTCTCCCAGAATCCCCTAGCAAGTATGGGATTTGGGGGTTTGTAAGCCGAAAAAAAACAACTTTTTTCAGGCTCTGATTACAGAAAGATAGCAGAGAGCAGATGATGATGTTGTGTGGTGATGATAATTTAAAGGAACCCTAATGCTGCCTGCATAGCACTGAATCCAAAATAAGGTGCTTGGGTTGGTGAAGGACGGCAATAGGTATGGCAAACACCATTTTCTGTATGGAAAATATGGCGGTTATACAGACGCCCCTTTCCCCAACTGACTGGGGCCTCAGCTGCTAGAGCGGCAGCCCGGAGGCCCCAATCCACGCTTTCCTGGCCTTGGGAAGTGGCCAAAAGGCCGCTTCCCCGGCCTGGAAAGGGTGGTCCTTGGGGCTTCATGCCCCAAGATCACCCAAACAACAGCAGCGGAAGGGAGTTCTCTCTGTTTGCTAGCGTGGTTGTTAAAGGCCGCGCAGCATACGTACAGTGAGGAGCTCCAAAATGGAACTCCTTCTGGTGCCGCTGAAAGGGCGCCACAAGCGCCTTTCAGCAGTGCCAAGACGTAACGGCCGCCCTGTTTGTTTGGACATGATGTGGCCGTTAAGTCAAAATGGCGGGCCGTGGTGTAACAGGCGCCACATTTTGGTACATATGTACCTGTATGTACAGTGGACTTTGTTATAACGCTGGGGTTTGGTTCCAAAGATCCCCCGTGATAACAAAATCCGTGTATGCTCAAGTCCCATTAAATATAATGACATAGCAAAATGGTGCCCCTATAAAAAAATGGAAAATCAAGGTAAATTATACTTTTTTGGAACATTTTCAAACCGTGTATGCTTGAATCTGTGTATAAAAAAATGAGTGTATAAGAAGGGCGGACTGACTAGGGCTGTGGGCATCTAAAAGAATGCCCCAGGCAACCCTAGTACGTCTGGAGTACGTACAAAATGGCCCATCTGGAAAGAGCCAATATGCAGCACAAGAAATATTAGTTTCTATGCAGAAAATGTGGGTTTCTATGTAAGTTAACCATGTGTGAATTTTAGGCAGAATAAACCCCATCATAGCATTTTCTTTGCAGATATTTTTGCATTGAAATATTCTCCACAACGGAAAATGTAGTTTTTTCCTTTGCAAAACCAACCACATGCAAATTTTGTCAGAAACATCCCAAAGTTGAGTTGGTGCAGGATTCTTCTCATCAGAGTTTCTCACAGTCAAAATACGTATTTTTTTACCATTTTTTTGGAATATTTTAAAATATTCTTTCTGTGGCAAAACAGCCATATGTAAATTTTGTGCTGCTCCCTTTGTGTCCTGTCATCCTGGTCGGGAAGACTATAGCGTAGAATAAGTTCTGAATTGTGAATAGCTTTGTGAAAACTGCATGATTTTGCAAAGACTTCTTGCAATGGGAAAAAATTGCTGAATTGCTGAAATTGCTGAATTAATCACTGCTAACTTTGACAAGAAACCTAGGCTGCATTGGCACTGCAGAAATAATCCAGTTTGACACCACCCTGCCATGCCCAGTGCTATGAAGTTGGGGGAATTGTAGTTTGTTGTGGCATGAGAGCATATGCTTCATACACAATAAATCAGATTTTGTCCCTGGCATTTTTATGTACACTGGGGAGATTATAGTCGAACAGGAACATCCAAGGCACTAGGCCAAAGAAGTTCGTTTGCAACCTCGAATATCTCCTCAGTGTTTCTACTGTTTTTTGACAGTAAAAAAAACACACCAAAAAACAGAGTTTGAAAAAGTTAAATTTATGGACTACAATTTCCAATATTCCTAATTTGGATTTTAGAAGATTCTGGAAGATGTGGTCCAAAAAAGTAATCTCTCCAGGCTCTTTCAAAATACAGTGGGTGCATTGCACTGCAGAAATAATCCGGTTTGACACTACCTTAATAGCCATGGCCAAATGCTATGGAATTCTGGGAACTGTAGTTTTGTGAAACATTTAGCCTCTCTGTCAGAGACTTCGGGTGCCAAAAACAAACTGCAATTCCCGATTTCATAACATTTTCAGATTTTCCAGTTACAGTCTCTTTTTTCTTTCTGCCTTTTTAAAGATAAACAAAGACATTTCACTTTGGAATAACAGGACAGCCATGGCAGTTAAAGTGGTGTGAAACTGACATATTTCTGGGTGTAGTCGATAATAAATTAACAATAAACAATTAATGGCAGCGCCAGCCATGGACTGAAACAATGATTACTACCATCTTTGCACAGTACTGAGTGACGCAACAGTGCAGACTTGAGATAAGACAACTTTTAGACAACTTTAAGTTAATCCAAAGTTAAGAAAACACACAACCAATTATAGCACAAAAAGGGTTAGTAGATTCCGTTCTATTAAAATGTCTGCATGTCAGCAATGTTTTTTGTTATTTCCCCCCTCCTTTTTTTATTTTTTTTTTACAAATTCTCTTTCAACCTCTCTTTTGGTAGGAACAATCCAGTCTTGCCGGCTCCATGTTTCAGAGGGGGGGGCTGGGGGGGGAGGCAGTTTGATGTAATTCTGTCAAAAAAATGCAATACTCAATGTGATTGGCAGGTTGATTGCAATAATGCATATGATTTAAACTCTGGTGTGCTTGCATAACAAATGAGGGGGTCAGTGGAGATTAAGTGTTTTATTAACTCTTCATGTATCAATGTTTAGAGTTTGCAAACTCAAAGAAATTGCAAAGAACCAAAAGATCACCTATGATGTCCTGTTATTCCAAAGCGAAATGCTTTTTGTTATCTTTAAAAAGGCAGAAAAAAGAGACGGTAACTGGAAATCTGAAAACCAGTGAATTGAGCATTAAGTATAGATCATAGAATTGGAAGAGACTACAAGGGCTATCCAGTCCAATCCCCCCTCCCATGCAGGAATACACAATCAAAGAACTCCTAACAGATGGCCATCCACCTCTGTTTAAAAACCTCCAAAGAAACAGTCCCATCATGTTTCCACTGTCAAACAACTCTTACCATCAGGGAGTTTCCTCTTAATAATTAGGTAGAATCTCTTTTCCTGTAGCTTGAATCCATTGCTCCATGTCCTAGTCTCTGGAGCACCAGAAAACAAGCTTGCTGCAACCTTAACAGGACATCCATTCAAATATTTAAAACAGAGCTAATCATTTTACTACTAGTGTACAAACTTTCCCCTCTCCATTGACGCCACTATTGTTGTGGGGGAGAGGCTTGCGCACCCTAATGAATTGTGAGCTATGTTGGCAGTGGTATATAGTCACCGGTAGGGCCTCCCGCCCAGCAGACAGGTCACAACCGAAGGGTCTGACCAAGAGCGCCAATGGCAGGATGTCTCTCAGCCTATGGCAACCATCCTAGGAGAAGGAAACCTAATCCAAACCGCGAGAATGGTGCTTGTTCTAACCCTGTAAGGTCAACCATCTAAGAGAAGGAAACTCTAATCAAAACCTATGACCCAAGGACCTTGCTGCTACGTCCATGTTGTCAAGCCTCAGCAGACGAACCCGGGTTTAAGGGTGAGGCCAGTTTGTGCACGCTGCGCTTCACCAGAAAAATCCATTGCACAGGCTCAAAGGAACATCCAATCTCGAGAAAAGCCCTGTAGTGATAGGCGAGGGACGAATGGCAGGTGTAAAGATGCACTGGAAGCCGACAGACCCAACCCTGCATGCAGGCGGTTCACAACTTTGGTCGCTTGAGCTGAACCAAGGATACAGTCTTGTTCGGCAGGCATCCTGAATGACCAAGCAGCCTTTTTTAAGGAGAGCACTGCTTGCTCCATATGGAGAGGAGCCTAGAAAAGGTGGCCTAAAGAAAGCTCATCCCACAACACCCGGTTGGCTAGCCAGCCGCGGCCAATGGGCACTTCTGATGTGGTCAAACAAAGCAAAGAGACAAAGGCACACACACAGCCTCCAAAGGTGCAAATAGACTAACACTTGCATGCTGGAACATCAGAACCATGCAAGATTCTGCAGACAGTGGACGTCCTGAATGCCGTTCTGCTCTAATGCCCATGAACTGTCACGACTAACATCAACATCACTCTGCTTAGTGAAGTTCGTCTCCACAAGGAAGGCAGTCTAAAGAACACGTTGCCGGCTACACACTCTACTGGTCTGGCAAACCACAAACTGAAAAACATCTTTCAGGTGTAGGCTTCATGATCAAAAACTCCATTGCCTCCAAACTCGAAACCTTGCCAACAGGACACTCTAATCGCATTATCACTTACGCGCCCCACATGTTGTTTTCTTCTTAATATTAAGCCCCAACTATGCAAGCCGATCCTGCGGAGAAAGACAAATTCTACTCAGAACCTACGCCACCTTAACAAAAAGTCCCTGCAGAAGACAAAATCATTATCCTTGGTGAATCAATGCCAGAGAGGAAAGACTTTGAAGCCTGGAAAGGTGTTTTAGTAGAGCCAAGCATGGTGTTGGAATTGTAATGATAACGGATGTCTCCTGCTAGAATTTTGTGCAGAACAGCAGCTGACTATTACAAAACACACATCTTCAGCAGAAAAATAGCTTGAAGACAAGCTGGGATGCATCCCCCGATCCAAACACTGGCACCATCATTGACTATATCCTAGTGCGCCAGAGAAATATCGCGATGTCCGTCATACCGAGTGATGCCCGTGCAGAATGTCAACAGATCATCGCCTCGTAAGATGCAAACTAAATCTTCATTTTAAGTTTAAAACCTAAGAAGGGTGGCATCCTAAAGAGGAGACGCCAAGTCAACAATCTTCAACAAGCTACCATGAGAGACAACTTCCAGGCAAATGGCAACAAAACTTGAAGACCATCCTGTAGACTCTTCTCTCTACACAGTGCTTTGGCAACATATCAAAAACAGCATCCTGCAGTCTGCGGAAGAATCCTTAGGATTCTCCCCAAGAAAAACCAAGACTGGTTGATGAAAACACCAAGAGATCCAGAGCTGTTTGGCAAAGAAGAGAACGGCTCATCAGGCACACTTCGCCCAGCCTCTTGCCATGTAAAAAAAAAAAGCAGCCTTTCGCCTCAATGTAGTCAACTCCAACAAAACCCTGAGACATTCAGAACAAGTGGTGGATCAACTTAGCAGAAAAGACACAATGTTGTGCAGACTGGTGATTCCAGAGGATTTTAGAAGCCTTAAGTAGTGTTTGGACCGGCATATCAGACCCAAAGCTCCCTAACAGTACAGATGGTCAAACACGAAGCACAGATAAAGCTTCCATTCTGAACCAATGGGCGAAAATTTCCAAAGCCTCTTCATGCCAACTGAGTAGTCCAAGACTCAGCTATTCAACATATGACAACAACAACCGATGAAGAAGAAATTAGACATAGCTCCCACTTTGGAAGAAACCGCTAAGGCCATACAGCAGATGAAAAATGGCAAGGCTGCCGGGATTGATGGAATTCCACTTGAAGCTTGAAAACATGGGAGGTCATGTACCCCATGCTAAACTCCACAAGCTCCTTGTGAGTTGCTGAGAAAAAGGAGAACTGCCACAGATCTCCGAGATGAAATGAAATGAAATTTTATTTATAATAACCGCCGTTCCAATGATCACGGCGGTTTACAACAAAAAGATACATCACAATACAGGATACAAACAGCATAAAAACACATGTACTATTATACACAATAAATCTAGCCTTATTCAAACAATAATAAGACAATCTAAAATTACAATAAATACATTACAACAGCCCATATCCCAACCAACCCCCAACAAAAGACACTACAACTACACCCCACTCCTCTATCTCCCTCCCTCTGGAGAGTCCACGACGGGGAGCAGGCAACAGTCCTTGGCACCCGCCCCGATGATATATGGGGCGTGGACACAAAAAGCTCAACAGGGGGTCCGCCCCCTGGAAAAACGCCGCTTGCGGCGGCGGACAAAGTCCTCTGGTCCCGCACTGCCAGATGGAAAGGGGCGGCGGCAGGGTCCTCTTCAGGGGGAGCCGGCGGGCCGGCTTTTGTAGGGGCCCGCTCCCACCGACCCCGCCCCCCCGGAAAAACGCCGCTGCTCGGCGGCGGACAAAGTCCTCTGGGCCGCCCTGCCCAGATGGAAGTGATGCAGTCAATCATCCACCCTATAGAAAGAAAAAAGGAGCAAAACCGGATTGCTTCAAACTATCGAGGTAGAACACTGCTCTCCATTGCTGGAAAAATCCTTGCAAGGATACGCTGGACAGATTAGTCCCTGCTATTGCAGAAGAACTTCTCCCTGAAAGCCAATGTGGCTTTAGCGCTAATAGGAGCACTACAGACATGGTATTGCCTTTTAGACAACTGCAAGAGAAATGTAGAGAGCAGAACCAAAGGACTTCTATGTACTATTTGTCGACCTCACAAAAAGCCTCAAACACTGTGAGTAAAAAAGGTCTGTGGGACAGATCCTGGAATGACTAGGATGCCTCCTCAAATTCCCTCTCAAATGATCATCCTGCTACATGAAGGCCAGCAAGAGCAAGTCAGCTATGGCGATGCTCTCCTCTCGGAGCCCTTTCTAAATAACTAATGGGTGAAACAAGGTTGTGTTCTCCTCGCGTCCAACTCTGTTTACACAATTCTTCTTCATCAGCATGGATGCTCCAAAGGGCTAGGCAGATCTCAAAGAAGAAGACGGCATTTAACACGCTACCGTACTGAGGGTAGCCTGTTTAACTTAAGCCCCTCTGGGCCGCTGCACTCAGAACTCTAAACTATCTAGTCCGGTGACTGCTTTTGGCTGACAATGCTGGCCCTCGTTGCCCATACGGAAGCAGCTCTGCAGCACCTAACATTCTTGTTTGGCAAACAGCTGCAGAGCTCTTGGACTGGAAGTCAGTCTGAAGAAGACGGAAGTTCTCTATCACCCGGCACCACAGAAAGAACACTAACACATCCCCCACATCAACTGTAGGCACATCTGTGCTAAGTCCGTCCAGCAGTTCACTCACCTTGGAAGCATCATCCCTGTAGACACACCAAGATTGATAAAGAGATCAATCATAGACTAGCAAAGGAATATAGTGCATTCGAAGGCTTCACAAAAGAGTCTGGAGTAACCAACCTTGAGGAGAAGCACAAAAATCAGTGTGTAAGAGCCCATTGTACTGTCTATTCTCCTCTATGGGTCTGAACATGGGTCACCTATCGCCAACACCTACGACTCCTTGAACGGCTTCATCAGCGCGGTTTACGCACAATTCTAAATAACACTGGACTGACTATGTGACAATGTTGCGTGCTTGAGCAAGCAGGGATCACACCAGCAATTGAGGCCATGGCAGCCAAATTCAAAGGGGTCCTCTGTGTCAGAGCCCCCATCCATTTCATCCACATCTACATCTACCCTCCTGTCATTCTATTCCATCTACATCTCTCCTTCCCTTGTAACAGTTGCCTTCTCTTATTAGGTTGCATCCACAATGGGGAGATAATCCGGTTTAACTCCACTTTAACTGTCCTGGCTCAGTGCTATGGAATTCTGGGAACTGTAGTGTCATGAGACATTGAGCCTTCTCTGCCAGAGAGCTCTGGTGCCTCAGCAAACTAATAACTTATTATTATTATTTAAAAAATTAATTATTATTAATATCATTATTATTATTTTAAAATAATAAATTATTATTATTATTATTATGGGAGTTGGAGTTTGTTGTGGGGGCCTTGGCTTGAGGCTATGGAATTCTGGGAGTTCTGTCTCTCCCTCCAGCCTCCTGTTTCATTCCCTTCACACCTGTCATCTATATGTAAAACTACCCTTGGTTTCATTCCCTCTATCCCTTTCCAGTTTCACATGAATGCTAGCCTCACGTGAATAATAGGGAATGTCACCTATCCCTACATGCCCTCTGTTTCATCCAAATGTGTCACCTATCTCTAAATGCTCTCTGCTTCATCTGAATGTATCACCAGCAAAATTATTATTATTATTATTATTATTATTATTATTATTATTTTGCAGTGAAAGCATTTTTATTATTAATAATAATAATAATAATAATTTTCTTTTACTGCAAAATAGTGTAGAAACTGCAGTTCTACTTGGAAGTAAATCCTTTGGATCTGAAGGAGGTTGCATCTGCACTAGGAAATAATCTGGTTTTACTCCACTTTAACTGTCCTGGTTCAGTGCTATGGAATTCTGGGAAGTGTAGCGTCCTGAGACATTGAGCCTTCTCTACCAGAGAGCTCTGGTGCTTCAAGAAACTAATAACTTATTATTATCCGGTTTTCCATGCACACAAGCAGTCTTCCCCAACGGCATCGGAAACAGCTGCTTGTCCCCTCCTTTCCAGCAAATCTCCTGTTCATGTTAAAATGTGAATACAGTCATTCCCCAGTAGTTCTCTGCTCTTTCCCCAGCAGCATCGGAAACAACCACATTTCTCCTTGGCAGCAATGGAAGTGTGTGGGGGGGGGGGGGGGGCAGAACCCGAAGGGGCAAAAGAGCAAAATTGGAGCCTGGGGGGGGGGGGGGGGGGGGTGTACCAGAGCAGAAGCAAAGAAGCATTCCACACCAGACCAATTCGGAGTGAAATCGAAGCGAGCCTGAATGCAAATCCTGTGAATTCACCAAAATGAGGAGTCAGTTTGAATTCACTGCGGAAGCACTGTGGAAGCGCCATGGAAGGAGCACCCATAGAAAGGAACCAGGTGTGATAAAACACTCACATTAAAACGTGAATCCGCATCATTGGACCCGCAGTCACCCCGGATCTGAGCTGCTAAAACCCCCATGTGATAAACACCACACTCTCTCAGCCTCACAGGAAGGCAAAAGCAAACCTCTTCTGAACAGGTCTTGGAGAAAGGCTTTTCAAAACAAAGAACAGGAATGAAAGGAAAATGTAGCACTTGTATGTCTGAAACCATTGACAGAGATTCATGCTCAGTGGATCTGTATATCTAGTTCCTCACTATATAATCAAGTTTTTGCGATTACATTGTTTTGCAGTCATGTGCTCTTTATGCATTTGCTTTTGGTTTGATTCTGACTGCTGCTTTGTTGTGTCATTTGACACAATGTTCTGTGTGTTTCATCCTTAAGATCCTCATGAAACTCCATCTAGGCTGCATCCGCACTGCAGAAGTAATCCGATTTGACACCGCTTTAACTGCCATGGCTCAATGCTATGGAATTCTGGGAACTGTAGTTTGTTGCAGCACCAGAGCACAACAAACTACAGTTCCTAGAATTCCACAGTATGGAGCCATGGCAGTTAAATTGATGTCAAACTGGATTATTTCTGCAGTGTGGATGCAGTCCTAGAGAGCTCAAAACTTTGGGCTATAGAAACAATGGTCCACTGTCCATGCTGGCTAAAGGATTCTGGGAGTTCTAGTCCAAAGAATAACTTTTCCAAGCTCTGGAAATGGTACAAAGGAGCAGGAAATGTACATGTGTGTCCTGTTATGTTTGTGTTGAAGCAGAGCAAACTCAACCAGCAAGAACAGCGAGGGACTTGCCTTGGGTAGCAGATACAAGCAGCCAGGAAAAGGATTGGAGGGTCAGGATGCCCCTGAGCAGTCCTATTGATTGGGAACAGTTAAAGATGTTGTCCCATCTGAGTGCTGAGGAAGGAATGGCTGAGATGAGGGCCATCTTGTCCTTTCCCTCAGGCAGCAAAATTCCTTGAACCAGCCCTGTTTTGCAGGCTGTTGAAACATGAAAAACAAAATGAAAATGTTTACACAGTTGGCACTTCTGATGCAATCAGCAGTGGCAAACACCTGTATTCTTACGAGACAACTTCAGATGGTTTAATGAGAGGGTTTATGGTAATTATTAGTATAGTTAATAGAATAACCTTCACAGATTTCCATACTCTTAGAGATAAAACAAAATGCAAAATACCACACTTTGGATTTTCTGAGTTCTTCTTCTTCTTCTTCTTCTTCTTCTTCTTCTTCTTCTTCTTCTTCTTCTTCTTCTTCTTCTTC
>NC_056522.1:356400155-356413967 GCF_019175285.1 Sceloporus undulatus | reverse complement strand
ACCTAGCATGACAATTGACACGTGTGATAGAGTCCTTGTCAGAGCTTAGGAAAGTTTCTTTTATGGACTAAAACTGCCAGAATCCTCCAGCCATCACAGGTTTCCCAATGTTCTGGTCCCAAAAAAGTCACTTTCTAAAACCTGGGTCATGATTCATGGGTCCAAATCAGAAGGCATTAAATCGTGTTGTTTGGATTATTACTTTTAAATCAATGTTCATAGAACTCCAGTGTTGTACATCGTCATGGATGGACACTATTGTGCCAGTTTTACATGTGTGATGTGAGGCAGTGCTTAACATTTTTCCAGCAGTTAGTTTGGAGGGAATCATATGAAATAGCAATAGCAATAGCAAGTACACTTCTATACCTATATCTTATCAGTGCACTTAAGCACTCCCTAAGTGGTTTACAAAGTGTAAGCTAATTGCCCCCAACAATCTGGGTCCTTGTTTTAACAACCTCAGAAAGATGCAAGCCTGAGTCAAGCCTGAGTCCTTTTGCTGGTATTGAACTCACAACCTTATGGTTTATGAGTGGGTAGCTGCAGTACAGACATTTAACCACTGCACTATCAGGGCTGTTCTTGGTGCAGGAACAGTATGACTTTCTCAGATGATGTTTTGAGTTTGCTTTAAACCAGAAAAGATTTTGTAGCTGATGGGCTGATATATACAAACCACAATGTCCACCATCCCTCTCACTGTTGTTTTTTTAACCATATTCTGTAAAAGACCCAAGTCCCCTCCTCACGATTTTTCAAATATTTGATGAAATATCATCCAAAAAGTGTAAATTTCTGTTCCTGCAGTATGATTTCATATGATCCTTCCAACCCAACTGCTGAAAAACCTGGAAACTGAAACTAGAAGTGATCTTTAATGGTTGTTAACTGCCTTCCAGTTGACCACAACTCATGGCAACTCTATGAATGAGACATCTCCAAGACTCCTTGTCCTCAATTGCTCTGCTCAGATTCTGTAAATTCAGGTCTGTGATCTCCCTAATTGAGTCTACCCTCTTTATCTACTGCTTTTCCTAGCTTTATTTTCCTTTCCAGTGAACCGTGTCTTCTCATGATGTGGCCAAAGTACAACAGCTTCAGTTTTATCATCTTGGCTTCCAGGAGGAGCTCAGGCTTGATCTGTTCTAGGACTCATTTGTTTGTGTTTTTGGCTGTCCACAGTATCCTCAGCACTCTGCTCCAGCACCACATCTCAAATGAGTGGATTTTTCTTCTGTTAAGATCTATGATCTAGACCTCTAGTGTGTGTAGGAAAATTGGGAGATTTCCAGCCATTTTGTGGGAAGGGATTAAGGGGTGAAATTTCGTCCCCTCCACCGTTGCCCCCTCCTGCAGCCCTTTCATACCACGCAATGACAGCACTGTCATGGTTCCTTCCTATGGAATTCTGGGGTCTCTAGTTTTCTCAATTTTTTTAGAATTCTCTGACAGAGAGGTCTGGTGCTTCAACAAAATTGAAATCCCAGGATTCATTATCATGTAACCATGGCAATTAAAATGGAATCAAAGTACTATAATTGTGTAGTTTCAGAGGGCCTCTCAGATCTAGGACCCACAGTTCCAGCATCAGGTGTTCCAGGGGCAGAACATCTGGGGGGGGGCACTTCTGGGGCAGGACTTCCGCCTTCCAGGGCAGGACTTCCAGGGGCAGGACTTCCCTGGAGACAGCTAAAGGCCCAGGAGGGTGGGGGGAAGAGGAGGAATGGGTGCACGCCTGTTCTTCCCCTGTACTCCCATCTCTCTGTGTGCCCTCCAAAATGGTTTTGTGTGCCAGAGAAGGCACACATGCCATAGGTTCGCCACCACAGCCATAGACAATCTAATAGAAAACCTACATTGATAGGCTGTTATTGTAAATATACAGTGGGTCCTTGGTGTCCCCTGGGTTTTGGTTCCAGGACCCTCCGTGGATACCAAAATCCATGGATGCTCAAGTCCCATTAAATAAAATGGTGTTCCTTATATAAAATGGAAAAATCAAGATTTACTATTTGGAATTTATTCTTTTTTCTTAATATTTTCAAGCCATGTATGTTTTAATCCATGGATAAAGAATCCATGGATAAGGAGGGCTAACTGTACAGGAGAGCTGTGTACACATGCAATCATGATTCATGCTTAGGACATATGCCTATAAAGTAACTACTTTAAATAAAATCACCAATAGACCAAAAGGAAGCTTGGAACGTATAAATTCATAATTGATAAATTTATTACCAGTGTCCCAAAATGTATGATTTGGAGGCATGACCAAAAGAAAAAGGGAAATATTCACTCTGCTAGAATTACTATAGTGAACATTTATCTTCTTCCTATATATAAATTTTACTGAGTCTGGCAGGTGTTAAGTACCATCTGAATATTAATTTATATGTGCTCCCAGAAATTCATAGATAATGTGCTTTTTGAAGTATATTTCCACTTCCAGCCCCAAACCTCCTGGATGACAGTCCTCCCTAAGTAATTTTTCCATTTAACCCAATAGGAATTCCTTGTTGCAATCCTGATCTGCTAATTTATGCCATTATTTAAAGGGCCTCTCTCTCTGTCATGCTCTACAAACCCACATGTTTGATAACAGTGACCAAAACATGTGTTTTGTTTTAGCTCCCAGCTTTCTTGCCATACATCAGTCAAGGTGGCAAACAACAGGAATTAAAACAAAGTACAGAGATAAACCAATTATAAAAAAGAATAATTTAAAAACAACTGTGTTACCTAATTGGCCTTGCTGTCTTGCATGTGGCATAGTCATTTGAACATTGGACTGTGATTCTGGAGGCCTTTTGTGTCATTTGGGTAGTTCTATGTTCACTTAACAATGTAGTGTAGTTCACTCAACAGGTTCTGTATTTACCTGTCAGCAGAAAGACAGCAGGGACTGAGAAGGCTGTCTTGTATCACCCAACCTGCCTATGATGGTGGTGGGACCAAGAGAAAGACTTCCTCTGCAGATCTTGAAGTTCAGGGAGATTGTTGTTGTTGTTAGCTGCCTTTGAGTCAACTTGGACTCATGGTGATCCCATAAATGAGACACCTCCAAGCCCCTCTATCCTCAACTGTTCTGCTTAGTTCCTAAAGACTCAGAGCCATGGTCTCCTTGTTTTTTATTCATCTAGTATGAAGTCTGTGTCCAGTGTATGACAGCCTCAGTTTAATCATCTTGGCTTCCAGGGAGAATTCAGGCTTGATCTAAACATTTGTTTGTCTTTTGGCTTTCCATGATATCCTTAGCACTCTTCTCCAATACCACAGCTCAAATGCATTGATTTTCTTTCTATAGGCTTTCTTGACTGTCCAGCTTTCACATCCATACATAGTGATGAGCATGTTACCCAAAATGCTGGGGTAAAGTGGCCAGGCGTCCACAGAGGGGCCATTCCTAGGTCTCTCACTGCAGCATCCCTTTTAATATTAGCTTGATATTAAATATGAGAGGTGACTGGGGTTCTGGTCTTGGGATAACAGGCAACATAATGGCTTGGATGGCCCCAAATTTGGCATTCAGTCTTATATCCCTGCACTTTAAGATCCTGTCTAGTCCCTTCACAGATGCCCTTCCCAATCCTAGTCGTCTTCTGATTTCTTGACTGCATTCCCCATTTTAATGAATGATGCAACTAAGATATGGGAAATCTTTAATAATTTAAATATGGGATTTTTTAAAATTGAAATACTACATTGGTATTTGTTGTTGTTGTTGTTGTTGTTGTATGCCTTCAAGTCGTGGAGTTTTCTTGGCAAGATTTGTTCAGGAAGGGTTTGCCTTTGCCTTCCTGTGAAGCTGAGAGAATGGGACTTAGTGCTTGTTGTATGATTAAAACACTTCTCATTCAAATCAAATAGACTGCGAACCCGACATGTGTGATCTGGAAGAATTGGCTTTTTTTACAGGGGTCAGGGGAAACTTCCATAAACTCCCTGGAAAAAAAGATTCAAGGTTTTTACCAGAAACGTGGTTGTGTTTTATTGAACGAGTTGTGTTTCATTGAACTTTGCCGAGATTCAAATGGTTTTGCATAGCTGTGCATTTTCAGCAGATTGAGGGCAAATGGATGCAAATTTGCACAGAAAAGTGAAGACAAGTATTGATGCAAATGTGCGAAAATCTGCAGCACTTTGTATAATACACTTATATGTAGACTAGCCCTTATCCAAGGTCACGCAGTGGGTTTCCATATCCAAGTGGGGATTTGAACCCTGATCTCCATACTTGTCCAACACTCAAACCACTATACTAGGCTGGCTCTCAAATGTGGTTTTATGTGCTAGTAAATAATGAAAAACTTGTGAGCAGTTTTACCAGTGGGCTAAACTGGATGAATGTGAGAATATGAGATGTGTCGTGCAAAATCAGGCTAAAGGAGTGAGTCCCATTCTTTGATTGAAAATAATAGTTGGTTAAAAACAGTAATGAATAATACTGTATGGTAAGTAACATGCATCTTAAGAATTACAGATATTGATATTGTGTGCCTTAAAGTCATTTCCAGCTTCTGGCAACTCTAATGCAAACATATCACTCATTCCTCTTGGCAAGATTTGTTCAGCAGTTAAGATGGTGTGGTTTTGCGTGGCTTTGGGACCTTAAAACCAGGGCTATCTGCTTTCCCTGTTTTAATTGTCAGTATATGAGAGCCAGTGTGGAGTAATGGTTGGAGTGTTGGACTATGACTCTGGAGACCAGGGTTCAATTCCCAGCTTGACCATGAAACCCACTGGGTGATTTTGGGGAAATCACATGCTCTCAGCCTCAGGGAAGGCAATGGCAAATCTCCTCTGAACTAATGTTGCCAAGAAAACCCCAAGATAGCCTTAGGGTCACCATGAGTTGGAAACGATTTCAAGGCACACAACAACCACAGATTGAACATAATTTTTTGGGAGTTCTTTCAGCTTGTTTTTAAATGTTTTCATTTGTGTACAAAATGTTGTTATCTGTTGTACATTACCTTAGGACTCTAATGGGCTGCAGGATGACAGATATATGCCTTTGACAGAGAGATGGACAGGTAGAGAGGTACTGTTGAATTTTAGGTGTTCAGAGAAGTTTCAGTTGTGTTCAAGGTAAGCCTCCTGAACCTGGAATCCTCCTTGCACTGGTCTGTCTGAGTGCAAGTGCTCACTTGTCCTTGGTTTGCCAGTAAAGTTCAACATATTTCCCCCATCAGTAGGGCCTTCTCAGCACTGATTTTGTCCTTTTCCCCCTAGCCTTAGGTTGAAGCTGGAACATTGAGGCTTAGTGAATCCATAGCTCAATTTGTGCATTTGAGTTGCTGTAAAGTCTTTTAGATTGTGTTCAGGTGTTTTCAATTGTTTGCTCTGTTTTGGATGATTTTAAGATGATTCTGTTGATTATGTGCCTCATGCTGAGAACTGCTGCTATATAGTAGATTGGAAATGCTTAAATGCAGGTCTACTTCAGGTAATGAAGGAGATGTGTTCCCGAGCCTTATTCAAGAGAACATTTGGTACTAGAGGCAGAAACAGATGAAGATCAACAAAAGGGAATTAAAACCTAACCAATACCAAAGGAAAAAAGAAGTGAAGTTAAGGGATGTAAATGTCACTCGGTCTATAAAAATTAATATAAAATTATTTATATGTGCATGTGAGACTGTTGTTTTAAAAAAAGTCTCAAATAAGCCAAAGAGGAAGAAATAACATGGAAAGAATAGGGATAGGTTCCTACACAAGAAAGAAGAGCATTTCAACATGTTTCAGAAAACATTTTATTCAAAACTAACAATATGCACATCTGTATATGGGTAAGAAAGACTTTGCAAAAATGAGCTTCTTTTTCCAAAGGCTTTGCTAATGGAGGTATACATGTTCTTTAAAAAATAAACCTTTTAAAAACAGGTTGGATGGCCATCTCTCAGCAGTGCTTTAGCTACATATTCCTTTATGGGAGGGGATTTGAGTAGATGGCCCTTATGGTCCTTTTTGGCTCACTGTTCTATGAAATAAATATTTTTTTCTTCATACTGACAAGGGTTGAGCTATAAATGCTGTGTAATTCAGACTGTAAGCTTTGTACAGAGTTTTGAATACATTTTAAATTTAATGCATAATTGTTTTAACTTTAAAAACATTTTTTAATTTTATGTTTATACAATTCAATGCTTTTGTACTGTTTTTAAATTTTATTGTTTTAAACTTGCCGTTCACTGACTTGAGTCCCTATATTGAGAAGGATATAAGTAAATAGAATCATCATCATCATCATCATCAGAGTGAGACTGCTCCCTCAGGCAGCAAATTTTGGGTGTCATAAAAAGGTAACAACTTGTCAAGTTCAAAGATATAGCCATGTTAGTCTGTAGAAAGAGATCTTGTAGCAACTGAAAGAGAAATTAGCAGCATGAGCTTTCATAGACTTTAGTCTACTTCCTCAATGCAAGTAGACTAAAGTCTGTGAAAGCTCATGCTGCCAACTTCTTTCTTTCAGTTAGTCTCAAAGGTCCTACAAGATCTCTCTATGTACTGATTCTAGAGACTAACATGGCTATATCTTTGAATTCTTTGAATTCTACCATTATGGAAAGCACCAAATTTAGCCGAATGGAGTGGAAATCCATCAACGTCTTCAAGCAAATGCATTTGAGGAAGTATACTGAAGTCTACCAAAGCTCGTGCTTCCAATTTCTTTCTTTCAGTTAGTCTCAAAGGTGCTACAAGATCTCTCTACCTACTAACTTGTCAAATCGTTTACTTTGCTACGACTGTATTTTATTTTATTTTTTACTGCTAGAATTTATATTTTTACTGTTTCCTGGATTTTCTGTCTCATGTGCCAAAATAACTTGGCTTTCAGTACTCTGCACCTTGACGTGGGTGGCTATCATCTGCTGCTCTGCCTCAGGCAGCAAAATGTCTTGGGCTGGCCCTGCTAAGAAACAGCCTTGTATAGAAAGCAAGCTGGCAACACAGGCAGAGTGTATGGATAAGCATGAATTATTATTTTTTCCTTGGTTAAGGTCCAAAATGTCTCTCAAGGGGGTTTGGTGCTGCCATTCAGTTTTGTCTTTTGCAAATCAGTAATGCAGTCAGAATGGGAACTTTAAAAGGGGGGGGGGTTGTATTTCTGAGCTCCACCACTAGAGGGCGGGCCAGGGTCGCAGCTTCCAGACTGTATGGATGTACAGATGAGAGTCAGAAGGAGGTGGATGCTTGTCTGATTTTGAGAGCTGCCATCTACTTACATAAATGGTGCATTTGACAATAACATGCTTTCCCACTCTTCTTTTTCTTCTTCTTCCTCCTCCTCCTTGTTTGCGTAAAGTCTCCATTTCCACGCTGAACCCTTTGCAGCACCAGTTTAACACCTTCTTTTGCAAGCGGCAGTCTGCTTCTGAGGTTTTTAAAAACACAAACACAAGGACTCCTGTATCTGTACACACAAACATAGATACTTACCTCCAGAGTCACCCAGCAGTGGAAAAGCAATCCATCTGTTCCTCCGGGAAATGTACTCTTTTTCCCCCTCTTTAAGGCAACATGGTGTTGTTAAATGGTGTCAAAGAGCAGCAATCCATATTTGTACTTGTCAGTTTGGAGATAAATTCTCTTCCCCCTCCTCTCTCTCTCTCTCTTTTAATTTTCAAATTGGGGAAGGCTGCAAAGAGGCTTTTAAAACTCATGGAATGAGTGGGGGGCACAAAGTTGTACTTGAAATTGCATACACCGTTTTACCGTGAAGCTGATGAAAATAACTAGAGCTCTACTGCAGGGTTATTTTTGAAGGGGGTCCTTTCCCCCACCACATCCTTCTAATAAATGAAATGAAAAAGCACCATTATTGAGCCACCTGCTTCTAATTCCTAATTGTGGCAACTTAATTCTGAAATTGTTTGTTAGCTGCATAATATTGCAGCCATTAAAAACGTGGAAAAGCCATTAAGTTCTTTAAAACACTGCGCTGGATAAGAGGGTACAGCTTAGCATCAGCGCTTTGTTTTGATCAACTAACTTTTCTACTGGAGAAAATGTGCTAAAAATTATGTTTATCTCTACAGGAGAGGGAGGGGAAGCGCAGTAATGTTACAGAAATGAAAGTTTGAGGGGGGACACAAGATGGGTATGGTATTACTGTACTATTTAAACATTCCTTTTAAAATGTATCCCCAGTTGTTCTGGGTAATGTTCAGTTATATTTTGGCACTGAAAGTATGGATTTCCCACTCTCCAAATAAAAACTTTCCTTGTAGTTTGTAGGAAACTCATATAATAACACTTTGTATTAAAAGTATGTTGATAGACAAATAGGCATTTCTCTGTGAACTTTATCAGTATTTATTTAGTAACACAGCATGTGATCAATGAACTATGTACTGTATAACAATGTCAAATATATCTGTATTTTATTGCTTCACATATATGTGTAAAAAAGAATTAATCTACATTGACTTTGGATGTTTTGGAATATAAGCAATTGTTTTCATTTGGTGAACTCTTTTCTTTCCCAGCCATATGGAAAATGTTAAGCCTCCCTCATAAAATACAGCATATTTATTCTGTATGCCTTTTGCTTGTGAAACCTAATTGCTACAGCAATGTCTTTGATTCTATATCTGCCTATGGACATCTTAGACGGCGGGGCAAAACAGCAACAGTGAATCCATTAGCTTAACTTTTTGGTCAATTGAAATTACAGTATAATTAAGCAGATGTGCATTTTTTAAAGGTTTTCTTTTAAAAAATGGAATAGATAACATGAGCCATCTTAGAAGAGGCTTTCAGACCACTTCAACAAAATGTTCCCCAAGATTTGTTTAAGAAAAGGAAAATCTTTGAAAGCGCACTAGTGCAGTTCTAAGAAACTGCTACAAACAGCCCCCAAAACAATGAACAGGTGGATACAGGGGTGATAACCACCAGCAAAAGCGAAGGAGCTCTGTTATGAGAACTCACACTTGTTTAGATCAATCCAGAGGAACCCTAGAGAATGCAATCTAAGGGCCAAAGCAGGCATTTAGTAGTAGCAACCAACAGCCCCTTCAAAGAATGGAAAAGTGTGCACAGACACAGAATGACTGGACACAAAGGCCACAACAATTTTGCAAGCTAAACCCTGCAAAAGCTAAAGAGGACACATTTCTTCTCAAAATGTTGCATGCAGCACCTTGAGAGTGGATCCTCTAAAAGCAAAGAAATAATGCTTTATCCTTCAAAAATACTCCTCTATTAATATGTGAATATATCACATCTACAATGCTATCATGGGCATACCTACTCACAAGCAGTTTAATAGGAGTTATTCCCCCAGATCAATATGCAAGCTTGAGGACACACATGTGGTCCTCAGTCAAATTTCAAAAGACATCTGTAAGAGATCAATCAGTTCAGATCTCTGGAAAGAGAAATCTGTCTCTCCTTTGGCAGCCTGGTGAGCCAGAAGAAAATGTGGCAGACTGCAAAGAGAGAATAGGAAATGGCAAGAAAAGAGATTAATAAGAGCTGGTCCTACCCATTTTTGGTTCTGACCATCCCCACCTCCCATTGGTTTTAGCCCTCCCCATCAGAGATATGTACCTCTTTTGCAAGGACTGAAAATAGATTTCCTCTCTCCCATTTTCTTCTCAGCTCAGTTCAAGGTGCTGCTGGTGCTGACCTTGTTGCTGTAGTTGTTTTTGTTGCTGTTGTGTGCCTTCATGTTGATTCTGATTTATGGTGACCCTAAGGCAATCCTATCATGCAGTTTTCTTGGCCAGATTTGTCCAGAGGAGATTTACTGTTACCTTCCTCTGAGACTGAGAACATGTGAATTACCTAGGGACACCCAGTTGGTTTCATGGCTGAGCTGGGAATTGAAGCCTTGTCTCCAGACTTGTAGTCCAACACAAACTACTAAGTCATGCTGGATCTGGTGGTGACCTACGAAGCTCTAAACAACTTGAGATCAAGATATCTGAAAGAACGCCTCCTCCCTTCTGAGCCAGAAATTTGAGATCTTCAAAGGAGGCCATGTTGTGTGTCCCAACACCTCATGAGCTTAGGTTGGTGGTTACACATAACAGGGCTTTCTCTGTAGTAGAGCCTCAACTGTGGAACTCCCTACTCGAGGAAGTTAGGCTGGCCTTATCTCTTTTAAGCTTCTGGTGGGCTGCCAAAACAGTGTTGAAATTGCTGTTTTAAGTGTTTCAAAACTGGATTCTAGGATTGTTTTTAGATTGCTTTTAGGAGTTTTTCAAGACTATGTTAATGTGCTTTATAGCTTGGTATTGTTTTAGTTTGTTCATCACCTCAAGAGCTCTTGCAGGCTGGGAGGCAAAATACTTAAAATAAATAAACAATAAATAATAGAGGAAGGAAATGCATGTCAGCTAACAAATGAGTTAAAATCCATATAGGAGATATCCAGACAGTGTACATGTTGCTGTTGACTGCTGTATTAGTTGCTGTAGCTTTTGGTTTGTTTATAAATAACCAGATGACTTTTGTGTTGTCCTGGAGCAGTAATTCCCAATCTTTGTTCCTCCAGGTCTTTTGGACTGCAGCTCCCAGAAGCCTCAGTCAGCTTGGACAATAAGAATTCTGGGAGATGGAATCAAAGACATCTGGAAGGCCAGAGTTTGGGAACCAACACTGGCCACATTTTATTCCCACTAAGAGGATGCTTTAAAAAAATAAGGGTATGCTGTAGCCAAAAAGGGGGGTGGCTGTATGGATCAATATTAACCAGATGACTTTTGTGTTGTCCTAGTTTCTGTAGCCATCTTTTTCCTCCTTGCTGTAGGGGAGCACAGAAGATCCCTTATAGCACTTAAGATCTTTAGAATACTTTTCCTTTTGAAAAAAGTTGACATGCACATACAAGCACATACAACAGCCAGAGTCAATAGCGAACAAAGGCAGTGAAGAGAACTGTATAATGATTGGCTAGAATGGCTTACAATGACATGAGATCAGAATGAGGGCTAGCCAAAATGCTGGTCATGTCCCACCTCTAACTTCATCCCTCCCCATTCTTGCTGGCTCCAGATGTAGCATGAAAAGATGCAATGCAAAAATATGCAACACTCCAATGCAAGAATTTTTGCTTCTTTGCAGCAGTCTGGAAAAGGCCATAATCAAGCAACTTAGATTTTTTCCACTCAATGAAAAGCCCTAATATATATGTATTTCCTCTACATGGTACTTTCCAGCACATTCACAGTTCTATGGCAGTGCAGAAGCACAGGCACCTTCCAGATTGGTCTAAAGATGTACTATCAGCCCTCCTTATCCACAGAGTTTTTATCCACAGATTCAACCATCCACAGTTTGTAATTTTTAAAAAAAATACAAATTCCAAAAAGCAAACCTTAGTTTTGCCATTTTATATTAGGGACACCATTATACTATTCCAATGTATTTAACAGGACTTGAACATTAACATATTTTGGTATCAATGGAAGGTCCTGGAACCAAACCCTAGGGATAACAAGGGGCCACTATATAAACATTTGAAATATAATTCCATGGGTTTTTGTTTTCTGTGTTTAGCCTGTTCTTGCTGCCTCTGTGTCCAGTTATTTTGTGTCAGTGCATACTTTTCCATTCTTTGAGGGGACAGCATGTTGCTAGTACTAAAGGAATGATTTGGCTCTAAGATTGCATACTCTGTGGTTCATCTGTTGTTGTTGCTGTTGTTGTGTGCCTTCAAGTAGTTTCTGACTTATTGTAACCCTAAAACAGACCTATCATGGGACTTTGTTAGCAATATTTGTTCAGTGGGGGTTTGCTATTGCCTTCCCCTGAGGCTGAGAGAGTGTGATTTGCCCATGGTCACCCAGTGGGACCAAGCTTGGAATTGAACTCTGGTCTCCAACACTCAAATCACTACACCACACTGGCTCTACCTTGATCTAAACAAGTGAGGGTTCTCATAACAGAGATCCTTAGCTTTGGTTGATTGCTATCACTTCTGCACCCACTTGTTCCATTCTTTTTGAGGGGCTGGCTGTAGCAATTTCTTAGATCTGCACTAGGGCACTTTCAAATACTTTGTTTTCTTAAACAAACCTGGATGTGTATTTTGCTGAGGTTGTCTAAAGGGCAAGTTTACTCCTCTTTGAAATTTGTTTAAATGTTCTTATTATAATAAATAATAATAATAAAATATTTATTTATAGCCCACCGTTCCACAGATCAAGTTAGAGTTATAGGGCTTAAGTGTGGGTTGCTGATCGTGTTATATGACCACCATTCCCATTTGAAACTGGTTCTGATCTTATTTTGATAGATTTCTGTTGCAATGAAGTGAGGCAAATGCAAAAAAACCTGCTCTTTCCTGACACTAGTCCTTTGGAGGTTCTTTTGAAAAGAATCAGTTCTGAAGCGTGTTCAACAAGTGGGAACAATGGGACTGAATCGCATCATTCTGGAGGGGAGGGACTAATCGCAGAGGGGTATTTATCACCCCACCTCAGTTTTTGGTATATCCACCATTCACACACACACCCTCAGCACTACCTTTGTGCTTGTGGTGTAACCTATCAGCGCATAATTTAAAAAAAATCATAGAAGATTCGAATCATTCATTTTGCAACTACTTGCAATCAGTTAAGCAAGTAGTTGGAAAACCACTGAATTGCATCTTCTATCAGTTTTTTTTAAAAAGTGATAGAAGATGCAAGTCATTGGTTTTGCAGCTGTGAGGCAAGTAGTTGCAAAACCACTGAATTGAATTTTCTCTCACTTTAGTGTGTGTGTGTGTGTGTGTAGTTCCCAAGCTGGGCTGCCCAGGCTGCCACTTACATCACTGATGATGCACAGATGATTGACATGCGTTTTGAAGTGGCACAAACTAGTGGGGGATGACAATTGTGTCAAAAAAGAAGCAACAACAACAACAACAACAACAACAACAATAATAATAATTTATTTCTAGCCCGCCCAGTCACAAAGAATCCGGACAGGTTACAACAGTAAAATACATCAAATTACAAGGGGATACGGGGATTACAAGGGGATAATGAAAAGATCTGCTTTCATAGTGGGAACAACTGACCTTTTGGAATTGATTTACCAACACGGAGCGAAGGCGAATTGCAAACAGGTTTAAATGTAAGTGGGAATGAGCACTGTAGAGACACAGTGATACACAAAGGCTTTGGACTCTTTAAAGAACAAAAAATATTTTTTAAAGAAAGATGGGGAGAGAAGAGAAAGAGAAGAACAAGAGGATCAAAGAAGACTCCTCTTACCTTTCATTGTGAAATAGAAATACCAGGAAAGAGAAGCAAAAGTTTATCTAGCAGGCAGACCTCCAGCCCGTATGGTTTTTGCTGGGTTTAGCCTGTTATTGCTGCCTCTTTAAGGGCAGTGTCACCTTGTTGCATCATTAAGGGCAGTGCTATTGATGCACATTTACGTATCAGTTCATTGTGGTGGTACCCTTTTTAAAGCCATTCACTGGCTAGTAGAGAATAGGATGGTCAGAGAAGCATCTGGACCCCAGAATATTACCACAGATGATGCAATTGATTTGCATCTCATAATGGGAACATAGCCAGTGTAGTGTAGTGGAGTCTCCTTCCTTGGAAGTCTTTAAGCAGAGGCTGGATGGCCATCTATTGGGGATGCTTTGATTGTGATTTCCTGCATGGCAGGGGGTTGGACTGGATGGCCCTTGCGATCTCTTCCAACTCTACGATTCTATGATTGTATGGGCTCTCAGAAATCTTTTTAGGATTTACTGTGTTGCAAGAAAAATTTTAATGACTATATAAGATCATCCTTATAGATCAGGTTTGCAGAAACCTGTGACAGTCCAGTTGTTCCTGGATTGCAGCTCCCATCAGC
>NC_056522.1:356360155-356395155 GCF_019175285.1 Sceloporus undulatus | reverse complement strand
CAATTCAGTCATTGACCAATATAAAATAATAAAAACAAATAAAATAATAATTGTACAGCACAATTAGTAAAGTATTATTAAAATTCAATTCGAGGAGCATACAGCAGAGTCAGAACCAGAGGATCTCAAAACATGGGTAGGCTTGTAAGGGAGAATATGGTATTTTGAACAAACTGGACCTAAGCTGTATACGGTTCTGTAGATCAAAACCAGGAACACAGCGGCTTAGTGGCTAAGTCGCCGACTCTGATGACTACAAGATCACCAGGTCAGCAATTTGAGACCCAAGTACAGTGGTACCCCGGGTTACGAATTTAATTTGTTCCGCGGCGCCGTTCGTAACCCGAAAGATTTCGCAACCCGAAAAAGCCATAGCCGCTAGCGCTGGAAAGCCGCGATTTCGTGCGAAAAAGCGCCGAAAAGCACCAAAAAATTTTTCGTAAGCCGAAAAAAAAACCCCGTAACCCGGAACAGTTTTTTCCTATCTAATTTTTTCGTATCCCGGAAATTTCGTAACGCGGTCATTTCGTATCCCGGGGTACCACTGTACCATGTAACAGTTAATTCACACTGTTACATGGTACTTGGGTCTCAAGTACCATGTCCAGGCCCATTGTCTAGCTGTCACTAGTCCCAGCTTCTGCCAAACTAGCAGTTCAAAAGCATGTAAACGTCCAAATAGATAAATAGGTACCACTTTGGTGGAAATGTAACAACATTCGGTGCAGTTGTCTTTGACAACTTAGTAATGGGGATGAACACAACCCCTTACATTCAAACATGACTTGACAATCATGTCAAAGGAGAAACCTTTACCCTTACCTTTACCTTCAGCTCAAAAACCAGCCATTTGAATTATGCTCGTAAACAGATTGGCAGCCAGTGGAACTGTTGCAACAAGGGAGTTATGTGCTCCTTGTAGCCAGCCACAGTGGGAAGAGAAAGGAGAGGCCCCCATATATGTGTGTGTGTGTGTATTTCAAATTAAAAAAAAAATTAAAAATATTTTAAAACATTATGTTTTACCAAATTATCATTTTATGCACATGAAATTATGTATACTTAAATATATTTACAAGTACAGTGGTACCCCGGGATACGAAATACCCAGGTTACGAAATTTCCGGGATACGAAAAAATCCCATAGGAAATAATTGTTCCGGGTTACGAATGTTTTTTCGGGATACGAAAAAAATTTTGGTGCTTTTTTCTGCTTTTTCGCACCAAATCGCGGCTTTTCCCCATTAGCGCCTATGGAGTTTCGGCTTGCGAAAGCCTTTCGGGTTACGAAAGCGGCGGCAGAACGAATTACTTTCGTAACCCGGGGTAACACTGTATAATTTTAATTGTGCTATTACCATTAGATTCAGTGATATATGGGGATTATGATTTATGAGTAACATCAGTACAAAAAACGTTACTAAGGATTCTGTATGGTGTGGTATAGGAGGAGGTCATTGAGGGTCATGACACTATGGGTTACCGCACCAAATGACACCAGCCTTTATGATGCCACTGGTTCTCACCCAGTGAATTTTCTCAGCCACTAGTTAAGGCCTAAGAGCATAGTACTATCGGCAGAGCCACAGATTTTGAACCTTCTGAAAGCCAGGCAGATAAAGTTAAGGAGATTTAATTTAAAGCAACATATCTCTGGCAGGATAAAGTTGCATTTAATTGTAAAGGCTAATGTTATCGCACACAGCCATCACTGGGCAAATACAACCCGTAAGCAACCCGGATCCCAGCCACACTTATCCAGCGGCTTTTCAAAAAATGGAGGTTAATGTTTTTGAAAAGCCACTGGATAAGCACAGCTGGGATCCGGGCTGCATACAGGTTGCACTTGCCCAACCACAGCTGCATGCGATAACACCCGCTTTTAAAATTAAATGTGACGTTATGCCATCGGGGATAAATCACCTTAAATTCAATGTGATAATCTCCTCAATTTTAGCAGACAGGTAGTTCAATCCAGGAAAGACAGCAAACAATCAGCTCTTTTATGGTAAAGGGAATTCACTTTTTTGAGTGAAGAAGTAAGCCTCTCAACTGAAGTTGATGAATATTACAAATTTCTTTTTTGCAACCAGCTTTAAAATAGCTGGCTGCAAGGAAAAGACTGACTTTTTAAAACCCTGGGTTAAGCTGGCCTGTATCACCATCATCATTTTGTTACACACCAGTAACACACAGGTAGTATGAAACAACATGGTTGGTTCAATTTCTCCTGGCTCCTGCCAACAATTTTTGAAAAGATTTTGCTGTTGTTTTTACTCCAATGTTTAACAAGGATTTGTTTTTTTGAAAAAAAGCTATTTCATTTCCTCCACTCACCCAAAACACTGCAGTACCAATTAGGTATTATTCCCAATAGCATTGCCAGGTGTAGATGAGAATGATTTATTCCTGGTTTATTAGGTCATTTCCTAAATTTACAGATTTTTCTTTCTTTTCTCCATTGTGCCCGTCCCCTTCCAATTTGAATGTGTCCATTTAGGGTCATCCAGATTAACAAAGCACTTTAATTATGTTTCACGCATACAAATTTACAATAAACTAAATGACACTGTGTTGGGGAGGGGAAGAGGAACATCCAGGATGACTGGAAACTAATTAGTTTACCACAGTCTCAATTTGATAAAGAGGGGAAGATTTTTAATGTCAGACATAAGGATAGCTGGGAAATGAAATATTTTTGAAACAGAGTTGAATTTCACACACACACACACACACACACACACACACATATATGCATATACTCACAAGTATATAGACATAAACTGATTACTTAGATAACACATATACAGTATGTTTCACAAAGAATGGTGGAAAACTGAATAGGAACAGCTTTATTCTTGCACCATTGTATTAATCTGTTATTTTTATGAATAGTATTAGTGTTAGCATTAGTATTAGTATTATCCCATCTGTGTCCTGAAACTGGGACTCAAGGTGGTTTTCCGTTTTAAAAGCACAGTACAGCTAATAATAATAATAGGCAGATTCTCCCTTACCTAAAATGGGCCCAGAATGGATTTTGTTGGATTTTGGAATTTTTTGGATTTTGGAATCTTTGTATTTGCATATATGTACATAATAGATATCTTGGCGATGGCACTCAATTCTAAACACCAAAATTCATTTATGTTTTATATACACCCCATACACAACCTGGGCACACCAATGCACTGTATTTTGTTGCTCATATGGCTGCCTCTGGCCAGTCACACGAGGTGTCCAATAGGATGGCAGCTGTGCAGGGTGAGGGAGGTAATTGGCAATCACAGGCAGTGTGTTCATGCAATGGTGAGCATGCATGGGAGGAGGGAAAAAAACAAGAAGCGCAGCTTGATACCGCATGGTACAGACTTTCCATGGGTTTTTGGCCTATTGTTGGCACAGGTCGTGTTAACAGAAGGTGGTCCTCTTGATTCAGGAAACTCTGGAGTCATCCTGGATTTTCCCCTCCATCTGTTCAGCCTCTCAGTATTGATTTCCACATGTTTCTTTGAATCCCACCTGCATTCTTGCTCCATCAAACCTTCATTTTAAATTCCCAAATGACAACCCCATGTTTGGTTCACTTTATCACCATATGTTGGAAACGACTTGAAGACACACAACAACAACAACAACAACAACAACAACAACTGACATTTATAGACATCTTCCATAGATATTTTCCACAGTGCACACTTTCCTAAAGCATGTATATTCTTTTCACATTTTTTTCCATTGTCTAAATATACAGTATGTATTTGTGGATATTTTTCCAAAATGACTGAAATCTGATTCTGTCCAGCTTGGGATAGCACACTCCCTAACATTGTGACCTCCCCTTTTCTTTTCTTTTTACATAGAATCATCCTAAGCTGCTGTGATAACTTCAGAAATTCCAAATCCATTTGGTCAGTGAAAAGCATATAGGTCCTTCCCACCTAATTGCCACTCTTTCTTCCCAGCTGGGCTACAGTTGTTTAGGAAGGAATAGAAAGGCCCTAGTCTAGCCTTTCCTTCAGCTATGAAAAACCAACTCTTGTGCTGCCACAGGGATGTATGACTATGATCATGGTCCTCCCAATTCTCTTAAATCTGTGATATTTTATAGGTTGTTTTTACGCTGTTGTTATCTGCCCTGGTATTTGTATGATGAAGGACACTAAATAAATAGATATAGATTGGTGGACAGGGGCAAGAAAAGAGATGAAGTAATCTTTCAACAACTCTATAGGCAAAACCCAATTATCAGTGCAAACTAGAAGAGACCTGTGAATACATGGGACTTGTTAAGTCAAGACCCATAAATCCTATCTATTCATCTGGGCTATTTCAGCTGGGACTAACAATTTGCTTTAGTCTCAAATATGTGCTTACTTAGTGTTGTGGAATACTTATCAAACATCACCAACTATTCATCAAGGTTTCTTTTGTGATCATGTGATTAGTAACCCATATTCTGCCATGATATCACAATCCTTATGAATAAGCTCTGCATTTGACTAGGAGAGGATATATCTCTTCTTCTATGCCTATTATGGCAGGGAATGAAATCAAGAAAAAATTGTGAAGGTGAAGACAAACCTAACTAGACCGAAAAATAAGTGACACTGGCTATTTTAAATGCATTGGCATTTCTTTCTATGAGATACATAGGGACTGTAAGTGAGTGCTGAAAATGAATTTGTCATACTACTTCAGCACTACCTTGCAGCAAAGTCAAACAGATTCAGTCTTCTCTGATGTGAAGGCCCATTTCAGATATAATGATAATAAGAGGGTCAGATATAGAGAACTACATATAGAAAATCATTTCTCACATCTGCAATTTTTAGTGGACTGGTCATGGAGATCAATTGTCACTGGCCGACAGCAATTAATTCTTACAAGGGAACACTGAAGAGGAAGCAAGATTTGCCTGTGTAATAGGGCCAAAGCTCAGAAAATATACTTTTCTGGGTGTATCTCTCATAATTCACCAACAAAAAAGTCACTGGTTACTCCATAAGAAATTCAGATTGGTTCATAAGATGTCAGCCATCATCCACAATGTTATTGAAGAATGTGAGCCTATGCTGGCTTGCAATTGAAAATTGGTTGGCTGAGTTGGGAGGACAGTGGATTATGCTGGCTATGATGTTGGTGAGGTAGTGAAACTCTTCTGGCTTTTACTTTGAACTTTAATGGAACTATCCCAGGGTTCAGCACAT
This sequence comes from Sceloporus undulatus, assembly GCF_019175285.1. Taxonomy (NCBI): domain Eukaryota; kingdom Metazoa; phylum Chordata; class Lepidosauria; order Squamata; family Phrynosomatidae; genus Sceloporus; species Sceloporus undulatus. Next base: position 356,389,945 of record NC_056522.1, on the reverse strand, counting down.
TTGGAAGCTCCTTTAAAATTCAAACTAAAGCCCAGAATGGATTCAATACCCCATGACGTGGGAGCCACCACTGACTGTATTGTTGCATACACAGTATGTGAAGGAACCTCTCTCTCTCTCTCTCTCTCTCTCTCTCTCTCTCTCTCTCTCTGTGTGTGTGTGTGTTTGTTATGTGTGTGTGTGTGTGTGTGTGTGTTGTAGTAGTAGTAAATATTTTGTTGTTGTGTGCCTTCAAGTCATTTCCAACTTATGGGGATTTTCTTGGCAAGATTTGTTCAGAGGAGGTTGGCCATTGCCTTCCCCTGAGGCTGAGAGCATGTGACTTGCCCAAGGTCACCCAGCAGGTTTCATGGCCAAGAGGGGAATCGAACCCTGGTCTTCAGAATCGTAGTCTGACATTTAGACCACTATACCATGCTGCCTCTCACACACATATTTTCCTACTTGAACAATCATTAGAGAGTTTGCTGCAACCACCTTTACAGACTGAAGTATAACACGTTGCTACTCAAAAGTGAGCCTTTTCAGTGATATCTCCCCAAATTTGGCATAGCCTCCACAAAGAGGTTTGCCTACTGCCTACTTTTTTAACCTTTTGGCACCTCTAAGGAAGGATAGATTTTGCATTGTCTTAGGTCTTTTAATCCTCTTGGCACTAGGCAAACACTTTTGGTTGTGTCAAGTCTTTTAATCCTATCTTTTTTGCTGCTACATCATGTTTTTAAGAAGTTTGATATTTGTAGCAGTTTTGTGACGTCTGTTTGCAGTTGCTGATACTTTTAATTGATAACTGTTTTCAATTGATTGCTTAAACTCTCCCCCCCCCCCCAATTTTTATTCTAATTTTTGGATTTACTTTCTGTTTTTTATGTTGATCTAAGAATTATGACTACAAAGTTGACAAATCTTAGAAATAAAGTATTGTTTTGGTTTTATTTTTTAAAAAGAGCCCAGCTAATCTACAGTGAGCCTAAGTCAGCCAGTAGTATTAATAATTTGTCATGGCTGGTGGCATGCATATTGCATAGTTCCACAACACATAGTTACATTTTGCTACAGCCAGAGTTGTTATACCTCTCAACAGATGTATGAATGTACCTAAAATGAGACTGACTTGAAATATGAAATATGAATACAGAATATGACATTATCTCATTTAGAAGAGGTCTTATGATTCTAAAAACCTCAAATATGATTATGCCATGGGCATGATGTTTAACACAGAAAAAAGGGCATATTGAACACTGACCACATCCAAAATGAATACAAGAAGGTAGCTGTGCAAACCAATGTAGTCATGTGAGTGCTGACTAAGGGGTCATTCAGATGTCGTGTTTTGTGTTTTGTTTTGTTTTGTTTTGTTTTAGTGGAATGATGTGAATAACCTCACTCATGCATTCTGAGTGTGTTTATTCACACTATGGAACTGCATCTCTGCACATCTCTGTGAGTTCGGTTGCTCACACATGTGAGCACTCAAATAAACATGAAGTCCATGATGTTAATGTATTCAAAAGGCATTCAAAGCATACAGAGTTTAATCCTGGGTCTAGTCACATCAGTTGTTCATACTGCCAACAATGTGAATCTTTTTTAAAAACTCAGAAAAAAACCCTGGTATTGATTATTCTGGGTTAAGTTGTTTGTTTGGCGCCCCCCCCCCCCACACACACACACACTCGCAAAACCCTTAATTAGTGCATTCCTGATGCATGTGAACAATGCAAATTCAACCCAGATTCATCCTAGATTACTTTCAACATCCGAATAACCCCTAGGATTTTGGGAGACAGCTTTGGGAACCCATTCAGTGACCCTGGGAAAGTCACACTCTCTCAGACTAAGAGGAAGGCAATGATGAATCTTCTCTAAATGAATATTGCCAAGAAAACCTTCAGGTAAGGTTGCCATAAACTGATATCAACTGTGAGGCACATGACAACAGGCTGTATGTAAAGGAAAGCAAGTGTTCTAAGCCTTCGGAATATTTTCTCCACCAAACAGATTAATGTGAAGAATCATTAGACATGTAACACATTGGAGATGTTATACAATTTTTCATGAGGGTTTTTTTTAAGTACATGATGCTAAACTTCCAGAATGTATTTAATAAATATGATATGCAGCAGTTGCTAAGCAGGGGCTGGTTTATGTACAGCAGCCTTATGAAACAACTACACATCAGGGCTGCACACTTTATTTGACTATGAAATCTTTTTCTCCCCTTGTGATGGAAGCAATTGTGCTGAACTTTATTTATAATCAGCTTATAAAACAGAGTAGCAGTAGCATAAGTGCTTCTCAAATTACATAGCAAATCTTGTTGTCTCCTTAGGCAAACAAGGCACCTAGATCATGAGCTTTAATTGTAATATAGGTCACTGTCAAGGGTAAAACACTTTCCAAACTGTTCTGATTAGTCAAGTAGGAAAAGGCTTAAGTAGGGCACAAGTGCTTGATCCAAGGCACCCGAAGAAAGAATCACACCTTTCCAAGTCACAAATTCTTACACCCGGAATTACGTTTATTGAACGAATAACTAAACTGAGTTCGTTTGTACACATGCATGTATACATACAGGCAAAGGAAGAAATGTATTCATGCTAAGTTTGTCTCAAGCAAAGAAATTCCTTCCAAAGATTTTACAGAATTGATAGGAATTCTACCTTACAAGCCAGCTTTATCTTCTAAAGCACTTACTTGTTCATAAAAAGATGAGTGAAGTATAAACTACTGGACACATAAATATGGAACAAAAATATATAGTGCTTTACTGCCTATACCCATACCATATCATATAGACACAATGGATAGGAGAGAATCTGAAATAAATACAGGCTACTGTTTTTGAAACCTCTGCTGTTCCTGACATGGAGAACTTTGGCTTTAAAATGCTGACTTCAACACACACTGGTTCAGTACTGAAGTATACTAGAACTTTTATGCTCAAGCTTCATAGTGCATGTACATGTGAACCTATGTGTCACTTTCTGGCCTTCACTCCTGCGTGATGGGAAAGGGTCAAAAATGTATAGTTCTGAGCTGTCATTAATGAGCAGCAACTAAGGAAATGAGCAGTGTGTCTGCACAAAAGCAAATTGCAACCTGTAATCCTATAGGACCCTATACAGATGTTGAATTGGCATGACACACAGAGAACATTTCAGTTAGGCTGGAATCTTGTCAGTGTACTATGTCAATGGTAGTGATGTAGACTCGAGTAAATTGACTTGGGCATAAGTTGGACTCAAGTTGCTTCAGTGATTTGTCTTGGACTTGACTTGGCAAAAATGTCACACTGATCCAACTTGACTTGAAACTCATATATTTTTGGTGACTGACTTGCTGGTGCCATTCACTTTGAGGAGCAGGCAAGACCCGGCCCCCAAGTGTTGAGCACATTTCTTGGAAAAGAACAGCAAATGCATTAAGCAGTGGGCTTAAGGTGGAAGGATCCTTCTAAAGCTTTTGAAAAGCTTGAGAAGGCTCCACTGAGGTGCAGTGGGAACAAGCTGCCAAGCAGACATCAAGCCCTACCTCAGCCCATTGCATAACACATTTGCTGTTCCCTCCCAAAAATGCACCCTGCCTCCTTTTTTGTTGCTGTTGTTAAAGATGGCTCCCAGACTTGAAATTTGACTTGAGAGTCGAATTGAAAGTATCTTGCAAGGACTTGACATTCTTCTTGAGACTTGAAGGTAGAGACTTCATGAAAGCCTTCTTCTTCACATTGAAGGTAGAGACTTCAGACTTGACTTCAGACTTGGACTGAAAGACTTGAATACATCACTGGCCAATCAGGACCTTGGAAGATGGCAGCGCAGTGGGACATCTGGTTGTTCAATCCCTTTTTACCTTCATATCTTTAACCTTGTGAGCTGCAAAACTCAAGAAGAGTGTTGACAAACAATTGATGATTTACTTTTCTCCCTGAAAAAAACTTGAACTGTAGCAATATCATTTACATTTCTATGCCGCTTCATAGTGAACTCAACACTGTCTAAGTGGTTTACAATCTGTAAACCAATTGCCCCCAACAAACTGGGTACTTATTTTATCAACCTACGAAAGGATGGAAGGCTGAGTCAACCTGGAGCCCTGGTATCGAACTCACAATCTTGTGGCTGCAGTACTGGCAATTAACCACTGCACCACCAGGGCTCCCAACACATTTTGTACTGACATTCAAAAGATGACAGGAAGAGGGAGAATAGGGTAAAGATAACCCTGCAAGTTAATATGTCTGGGTGTTTGGAGGAGTTCTATTCTTGGGACTTGAAACTGAAGAGATCAGTGTTTACTCCAAAACTTGCACTATTGAAGCAACAAGTCACCCACCTTATCACAGAGAGGCACACACAGTAGCCCTGAAAGAAGCAAGACACTGGAGAAACAGGATGCTCAGAATGTGGAGTGGAATCCTGTTGGTTAGTCTTGAACAGATCCATTGAATCAATTGTTGCATATGTGTCAACACTTGATAAAATATATTTGCCCAATTTATTCAACTGTACTCTAGTTAGAATGAATGGTAGGATTTAGATCTTCATCTACCTTCTCCCACCATTGCTTTGTGATTCAGGAAAAGTGTATCCACTAGCATAGGACAGCAACAGGATTCTGGATTTAGTGTTTGCACATGCTGGCCAGAAAGACCATGAGCCCCTCTTCCTGGGCATGAATGAATTTCCCAACTCACCAGCCAGGACATGCATTGCTAAAAGAGAAAGAGAGAACAAAAAACTACACTGGCTTGGATAAAATGGAATATGCTAATTTATATATACAGATGCAAATTCTATACATATAATATAAGCAGAATGGTAGTACAGTACACCTCTCCTGAATGGACAAGGCTGTGACTAGATCACCTGTGTGCCTTCCTCAGCCCAATTACTTGTGTGTTTTATTCGGGGGGTGCATCTTCACTGTAGAAATAATACACTTTGAGACCACTTAAAGTGCTGTAGCTCCATCCTATGGAATCATGAGATTTGTAGTTTTACAAAGTCTTTAGCCTTCTCTACCAAAGAGAAACGGTGTCAAACTTCATTATTTCTACACAGCAAATTTATCTGGAGACTTTAAAAAATGTACAGATGGAGTTCAGTATCATTGACTGTGAAGTCAATGCTAAACAGGATGTTAACATTGTGTCAGTGCTGTTTGCAGTTCAGATCCAAACACTGAGAAGGTCATACAAACAGCAGCTTCCCAACGAGCAGAAGACAATCACTTCTCTTTCATTACCCACTTTCTATAGCAGCTATGTGTAATAACCTTCAGAGCTCCCTTTGACTGTCATGCTGAATGTGTTGTGTGAAATTAAGTTCTCACCCTTTTCCTGCCGACCTGGACTCTGAGGTTCACATTTCTATTTCTCAATCAATAATGACTTAAGTGGCAAACATGGCTCTCATCCCCCTGCGTGCTAATAGACCTTCACAGAGCCAGGAAGGAACAAGATGAAGACTCTGTAACCACAGCGCTCTCTATTTTAATGTATGCATTTTATGGCCTCTGATGTATATGGTTCCATTACTGTCTATGAATACAGAGCACTGTAGCTAGTTAATGTATTATTTATTTTATTACCCCTATGTATCAACCAACTGTTTCTAATTTGGAATGTTATATGCTTTGGTTCTATGTAATGGTTTTATAATGTGCACACAGCTCAATAATTAAAAAAATATATCTTGGCCCCTCACCTCAAAAGCCAAGTTTGTTTACCCATACTGAATGCAGCCTCAGGTCTGGCAAAGGTCCATAGGCTGCCTTTGTCATTCCCAGGCCTCATTCTTGAGCCTTGTCCTTCTCTCTTTGACAACTGCTCTGGTCTGAGTCAGGCTAAGGAAGTGTATGGAGCCCTGGTGTCGCAGTGGTTAAATGCCTGTACTGCAGCCACTCTCTCACAAACCATAAGTTGCAAGTTCAATCCCACCAAAAGGGCTCAAGCTCGACTCAGGCTTGTATCCTTCCGAGGTTGCTAAAATGAATACCCAGATTGTTGGGGGCAACTCGCTTACACTTTGTAAACTGCTTAGGGAGTGCTTAAGTGCACTGATAAACAGTATAGAAATGTATTTGCTATTGCTATATGTGACAAAAGAAGCCCTGGAAAGTGTGTTTTCCAGTTCACTGGTTAAAGATGGGACCTACAATTAAACAAATGCATTGTTGCATTGAAGGTAAGAGAAATAAAAGAAGAGAGTGTGGCTCCAAACTTCTAGTATATCTACCAAGGTTGGTGTATTGGTTAATTAGTGTGATGATACCTTATCTTTCTTCAAATACTGAGCTCCAAGATTTGCTCACAATATGATTTGAAAAAACAAAATACCATAAAAAACAATACACACGCAAATCAGTCCTGCATTCCCAGGCTCACACAGTATATATACACCCAACTTTTTCCAGGCAAGCATTCTCTGAAGATGCCAGCCACAGATGCTGGCGAAACATCAGGAAGAAAATATTCTAGAACTGGCCACATAGCCTGAAAAACCCACAAAAAACTAAAAATACCACAAACACAAACAAATTATCTTTAGAAACCAATTAAATTAAAAACCATTTAAAAGCACATCCAGGAGTACATTTTCCATTAAACATCCCTTCCAGAGCAACACTGCTTAAATGCAGGGAGCCCTGGTGGCGCAATGGTTAAATGTCAGTTCTGCAGCCACAAAGTTGTGAGTTTGCTCCCAGGGCTCCAAGGTTGACTCAGCCTTCCATCCTTTCATAGGCTGGTAAAATGAGTACCCAGATTGTTGGGGGCAATCGGTTTACAGATTGTAGACTGTTTAGAGAGTGCTGAGTGGTATAGAAATGTAAATGTTATTGCTAAATGCTGTATCTGAATAAAAGGTTCTTTATCTGGTGGTGGAAGAACAACAGGGAGGGGAGTTCCACAACTGCAGAGAAGCAATTGGGAAGGCCATTTCTTGTGGCTTCATCAAATGTGAAGAATGGTATGACAGAGAGAAGGACCTCTGATGAAGATCTTTAAAAACTAGACATAGAGAGAAATGTGGTTTTTCAGATATCTTGAGGGCCATTCACACCACACAATTATAGCACTATATTCCACTTTAGCTATCATGCAGTGATGTCACTAGGGAGATGCAGGGGGTGCGCACTGCACCCGGTGACACCATCAGAAAGGGAGATGTCCAAATGACTGTTTATAAAAAAAGATTGGTCCCAGTAAGTCAAGAATGCTATATTTGGCATATATTTTTATGGAGTGCAACCCACTTCTCCCGATTCAGAGCGTAGCCTCAGAAGATAGACGTCTATATACACATTTGCATGGGACTACAATTCTCATATGGCCCAAGGAAGCATGATATGACTTGTAGCCCCCAACATCTGTAAGTTGGTTGGCTTTAATTTACAATATTTTGGACTTCTGGGATTTTGTACCATCTCAGGCTGGGATGTTGTACTATTTTTAAAAAATTGATACAGTTTTAATATATATAGTTTTATCTTTTTAAAATGTTTTTATTCTTTTAATAACTATCTGTTTTAATATTGTAAGAAGTTAATTTCTTTTTAATGTACTGTTTCCTATGTTTTTAATTGTACTGTTTTTTAATGTTGTAAAGCCACTCTGAGAGGGAGTGATCAGGCAGGCCCAGCTCCATCAGGGCTAGCCTGAAGAAAGAGGCTCCTCCCTCCTTAACTGTCATCCTCTGGCCTCCTATTCCCCAACAGCTATGCTCTGACTGTGTGGGGGAGAGGCTTGCGTACCCTAATGAAGTTGTGAGCTATGCTGGCGGTGGTATAATAGTCACCGGCAGGGCCTCCCATGCCAGACAGGTCACAACCAAAGGGTCTGACCAAGAGCACCAAAGGGCAGGATGGGCTCTCTAGCCTTATGGCAACCATCCTAGGAGAAGGAAAACTCTAATCCCAAACCCGGGCAGATGGTGCTCGTCTAACCCTGTAAGGTCAACCATCTAAGAGAAGGAAACTCTAATCAAACCTATGACCCAAGGACCTTGCTGCTACCGTCCATGCTTGTCAAGGCCTCAGCAGTCGAACCTCTGGTTTAAAGGGTGAGGCCAGTTCTGTGCATGCTGCGCTCCACCAGAAAAATCCATTGCACAGGCTCGAAGGATACATCCAATGTCATCAACGCACTTGTAGAAAGCACGGATTAGTCCTTCCTGAATCTTCGTTCGCGAAGTAAAGCCAAGAAGAACAAGAAGAAAGCCACTCTGAGTCCCAGTCCTAGGAAAAGAGCAGGATACAAATAAATAAATATAACAACAACAACAACAATATTTTGGAGATATAAGTGGTGTCTGCATGAGCCAGAATACTCTCAGAGTAGGGCGGAGTATTCTGGACCTAAAACTGCCCCGATGTCCCCTGCCTGATTCTCTTGGGCACTCCATCACGACTGCAGACAGCCGTGATGCAAGTCTCTTGCTCTGAGGTCAGAATAAGGCACCTCTGGGTAAGAGATTCACAGCAGTGGCAGCAGTGCTGGGCAGCACAGGAGAACATGTTGCAAACAGCCACCTGACACTGCAACAGAAGGTTCCAGGTTTTCTTTTAAGATCTGGAGCAAAAGGTGATTTTATTAACTGTTTTAAGGGTTTGGTGCTGAACTGGCCAGACATCGTCTGAACAGTTCACACCAGAACAAGGGACTGGGGCCTGCATTGTTCAGACTGATCACCATGTGAGCTGGGGGAGGGTGTGCTATGTGGCCACTGCGGACACAGTCATGTTGAGCATGAAAGTATCAGAATTTGGAAAGTTACTTCTAAAAAGAAGCTAGCTGCATTTATAAATCCAATAGCCATAAAGTAGCTGGCTACTGTTATTTGTACAAGTAGCTAGCTACTGTTGGGTCTAAACAAGTGAGCTGCAGACCATGAAAGGTCTAAAGAACTTTTTTTTGGTCTTGTTTTTGTAAAAAAAAAAAAAAACCTCTTGTTTTTACAGAGGACATTACTCCAGTTGAAGGACTTTCAGAAGACATCCTTCTGTTAGAAGATATCCCAGATTCATCCAACTAAAACCCAGCTAAAAGATATAGAATGATATGAAAGCAGAGGAAATTGTCTATACACAGCTTGCATCTTCCATCTGAACAACAGACTAAGCAAGCATACAGGTCACTTGAAAAACAATGCACCACGCCCTAGTGTGGAAGACTGTGCTCAAGTTTAAATTATAATTTATAATTCCAGTTATAATAATTAGTTCTCAATTTGCATCTGCACCTATAAATTAGCTATGCAAATTTATGCTGTTTTATATCTTTTTTTAAAAAAAGAAAAAAGTCATCTTTTGGTGATATAGAACTGATCGACCTATCTGTACAAAGTTCCTGTTAATAAATTCTGTGACAGCTGCCCAATCTGGATCTTGTGGATCAGCCTTCTGAGAAGGAAGAGACAGTGCACTCCATTTTATTTGTTAGTTTATCTTGTCCCCCACTCCAAATATTTAAATAACACATTTAAAAGTAAAATAACTACAAGCCTTCCTGTAGGAACAAGATAAGGAGATAATTAATGAAGGGATTAGATACTACTGAACAGAATAATGCAATCAAGGCAAAGGATGCAACTAAGCCTTTTTGGCCCATTACAGCCTCCATAGAGTTGGGGAGGGGGAACCATTAGAACATGTAATTATTTAGTTCCTGAGCCTCGTAAACATTCCACTTGCATAAAACTTAAATAAAACTCCACTGAAACTTTGCCAGTTCCTAATAAAAATAAAATTTGAACTAAGATATGAATGGCCAGTGTCAATATTCTGGGCTATGGGCAGGATTGTCAGGTTTTCAAAATATCAATGGGAGGAGGCTAACATTTTATGATAAATATGCTTGGCCATCAGTAATTGACTTAATCCCATGTTTGGGAGAAAGGTGAAAAGGAGCCGCAAAAAACAGCTCCTTTTTGTGCCCTGAAAAGGGTGCCATAGCAGTGCAGCTATGCAGCGCGGCTATGCAGTGCTCCTGTGCCACTGTGCCATATGGACACAGCATTGGAGAAGTGCCATGATGCTGTGTGACATGTGGAGCAGCGCGCAGCATCATGGCCCCCTGGGGGTGGAGTCATGGAATGCATAGGATTTAAAATGAATGCAGGATTGTTGATGCAGGTCAAAAACAAAACCAAATATGGTTTTTCATAAAGCCAGAGGTTTGTGTATCATGTAACTTATCTTTGAAGCGTATGGACAATGTGAAATTTTAACAGAGAAATGCATGGCTAAATTAATTGACATCAGTACTTTCATTTGGTATTTAGTTAGAACACAACCTTGCTAATAATAACAATAATAATAATAATTTATTTATATTCTGCCTTTACACAGAGGAATCAAGGCAGATTACAGCAAAAACTATAATAAATACAAATAACAATAAAATAGCTGCTTCTTGATTGTGAACCACACATGTTATGAATTTTTAGTACCCCGTATTGTTATTTTGAAATCTTGACAACCATAGATTCCATAGGATTTAGCCATGATAGTTAAAATGAACCACACTGCTATAATTCCACAGTGTGAAAGGGCCCCATCTATTTCCTCCATTTTTCATATACAAGTGAACAGAACCATGGAAATGGATTTCAGTGGCTTCCAGTAAGGAGGCATTTCTTATTTACATTCTCCTTTTTAGTCCTCAGTCTAGGAAAACTTCCTCAGACCTAGTACCCTCTTGTAGTTATTGTTGTTCACTAATATCCCATGTTATCATACTAATGGGACTCAAGGCATCTTGCAAATGATTAGAACCATTACAGATTAAAAACATACAAAAACATAAATTGTCAGGGATGATGGGAGTTGTAGCTCTTCACCTCTGGCTGGAACTCACCACCTGGTTGTGCACCGCGCTGACCAGTTTTGGCCAGTGGTTATAGCTTAGCAGAGTTACAGAGAATAGGCTGAAGACCCTGACAAATTCTCCAAGCCTTCTCACTCTTGCTTCCACAGAAGTCTTCACGCTTCTTCAGGATCCAGCTGGTTCTTGTAGCTTCACCCAAGACACCAGACAACTCAGTAGTCTTATATAAAAGATCTACTTTATTCTACTATATACAGCTCCAAAACTATCCAACACAACAATACTCTACTCCTCACTATCCACTACTACTACCCACTACTACCCACAAAATACATTGGGATGCATAGTCATTATTATAGTCAATGCATGGTACCACCCACTGTTGTCTGTTTCCACCCAGTAGGCGTATACATCATTCTCATTGGTTCTCTTGGTTCATCCTACAATTAGTGATTTCATCATCTCAGCCTTGACCACTTAACAATTGTCAGGTGTGTCCAATTATCCACTTTGCATTTCTTGTCCTTGGCACTCAGGACTTGTTAATTGTATTACCATTTACACCTGTGTGGTTCCCAATTGGCTTCTGCTGAGTCACCCTGACTCTCACATACATGTTTTATTTCATTTAATGTATATCCCATGTTGCTTTTTCCTTAACAAAAATAACCATTTGTGTGTCTCTGCATTTATTTAAAAGTATTAAACAATCTATAAAGTTAAATTGGTAGAACCAGCATGGTATGGTGGTTTTAGTGTTGGACTACTATGACTCTGGAGAACAGAGTTTGAATCCCAGCTTGGACATGAAAACCCACTAGGTTATCTTTGTGAATCACATTCTCCTATGCTTGCGGGGAAGGCAATGGCAAACCTCCTCTTAAATCTTGCCAAAAAACAACAACCCATGGCATGTTCATTCCAGGGTTGCTGTAATTCTTGCGGAGCCATAAGGATGTCACAGTGCACCAATGGCACACTCGTGACATCCTTATGACGCCAGGATGTGCAGACGCTAAGCGTCCATCGCATCAATATGGTGGCGCCCGTGTGAACAGGGCACCGCCATTTTGACGCCCCCATCACGTGCTAGGGGTGAGGCCAATATGGGCGGTGCGCCCTCAGCCAACCCCTAACACATGACGGGGGCACCACAAAGGCCCGTCTGGAGAGGGCCATAGTTTGCCTTTTAATTAAGTTTAAATTATTTTAACTTTTGGTGTTGTATGTCTTCAAGTTGTTTCTGAATCTCAGAGGCATAGGAATTTGAAGGGAAGGCATGAAAAACTGTTGGAGAGAAGCAGAGAGAGGGAAGAAAGTCCAACATGATATCAGATATAAGCCACAACCCAGTTTATTGCTGGATAATGTGTGGAACAACCCTCGTAATTTGACCCTTGGAAATAGATAAGAGAACCAGCATTAGCATGCCTTCCAACGTTCGAGAAATGAAAAACAGTTTATCTGTGGCCAAGCAACATCAGAGTGTGATCAAGATAGCAAGCGTCATTAATAAAGAAAAATATACAGGCTAGAAGAGGTTGGAGCAGCTTACTTTTTCCTAAATCTACAGGAAAGGGCAAGATTGTACTTCCTAGTCTCCCACCACTGAACTGAGTGAAAATTACTTTTGCACTTTGAACTCAGTTTACAGCAATTAAAGTAAGCTGAGTACAAAGGGGAAGGAGAGGAGAGAGAAACCAGGACATTGTGAAATCAGCTGGAAAAGTGGGACAACAAAAGATTAATCTGGACTGTCCCTTCTAAATTAGGACAGTTGGAGGGTATGTATTAGCCTCTGAATGGATATGCATTTTCAAGAACAACATTTATGCCAAAGTACTGCTTTCAGTTTTGTGCTAGCGAATAATAATGACTTCTGCTTATAAACATAAATTTTGCTTAATAGGGAAGCATCAGAAAGCGCCAAGATGCTGCACATTCAGTTGAATCTGACAGGTCAAATTAATCTCAATTTGTAGTTTAAAAAATTATGTTTTAATAAACTGAAGAAATGTTGTCATGGACTGTTTCTGAAATAAATAAAGCAATGGCCTTAGAGAATAAAATAAACAAAAACCACTGCATAACACAAGTTGTTGTTGTTAACTGCCCTCAAGTCTCCCTGACACATGGCAATCCTGTGGATAAGACATCTCAAAGACACTCTATTGTCCATTGCTCTGCTCAGTTTTTGCAAATCCATTCCTGTAAACTCTCTGATTGAGTCTATCCATCTGGCATGTGGTCTTCCTCTCTACTTGCCTCTACCTTTCTTAGCATTATTGTCTTTTCCAGTGATTCACGCCTTCTCTTGATGTGTCCAAAGTACGACACCCCAATGGCATCATTAGAGGGGCATGAGGGGTTCAGACCACACTGGGTGACAACTGGGGGGGTGACACCCAGTTTGGTCCTCCTCCTGCTGTGTGAGGGGACTTCTATCAGCACCTGTCCCTTCTCTGATGCCCTGGCTCTGCCAAGGGAGACAAGACAGTAAAGAATGAGGGGCAAGCAAATGTGTGCATGTACATGTACCTGCCCCGCTTCCCCATTGCTCTGGCTAGCTCGCATGAGGAGTGGGAGGGTGCACCTACCCCAAAAAACCTTCCCTGTTGCTTGCCTAGCTTACGTGAGCAAGCTAGGAACAACAAAGGGAGAGGAGGAGGAGGAGGGTTCACCTCTCCCCATCTTCCCTGTTGCTTGGCTAGCTTACTTGAGCAAGCTAGTAAGAGCAAAGATAGAGAAAGGGGAAGGTGTGTCTGTCCCCACTCCACCTTGACTAGCTTACTTGAGTGAGCTAGGAAGAATAATGGGGGATAAGAGAGTGGGTGCACCTGCCCCCCACCTTCTATGTTGCATGGCTGGCTTACTTGAGCAAGCTAGGAAGAGCAAAGGGGAGGAGAGGGAAATCGTGCCTGCTCTCCAAACATTCCCTGTTAGTCACAGCAGCCAAGAAAGGGGTGCATGTGCATGTGTGTCTCCTTCTTCTCTGGCTGCAGGCAAGCGCTCCCCCTCCTTGCTCTCTGCCCTCTACTTGTGAGTAGAGTAGCCCAGAGTACCAATGTGTGGGCGCCCTTTTAGCCCTGCCTCCTGGAAGCCCATACACACACACACACAGAGTGACACCCTGGCTTGTGACGCTCCTATTTTTCTCCATCTTTCCTAGCATTATTGTTATTTCCAATGAGTTATGCCTTCTCATTATGTGAACAAAGTACAGCAGCTTCAGTTTAATCATCTTGACTTCCAGGGAGATTTCTGGCTTGATCTGATCTAGGACTCATCTTTTTGGTTGTCCTTAGCACTCCAAAACCATACCTCAAATTAATTCATTTTCTTCCTATCCACCTTCTCAATGGTCCAGCTCTCATATCTATACATGGTAATAGGGAATACAATGGCTTGTATGATTCTAACTTTCATGCTCAGTTGTATATCTTTGCATTTTAGGATCTTTCCTAGTTCTTGCATAGCTGTCCTCCTGATTCCTAGTCTTCTTCTGATTTCTTGACTTCAGTCCCCATTCTGGTCAATGTTTGACCCCAACTATGAAAATTCTTTTACTATTTCTATTTCCTCATTATCCAAGTTGAATTTGTGTAGGCTCTCCATGGTCATTATTTTTGTTTTCTTAGTGTTGAACAGTAATCCTGCCTTTTCATTTTCTTATTTGATCTTCTTTAGTAGGTGTCTAAGTCTATGCTTTTTTTTTTTTTTTGCTAGTAGTATGGTGTCGTCTGCATATTTTCAATTGTTGATATTCCTTGCTCCTATTTTCACTCCATTTTCTGTATCCAAGGCTCCTTTTCATATAATATGCTCTATATATAAGTTGAACAGCTAGGGTGAAAGGATGCAGCCTTGCCTGACCCCTTTGCCAACTGGAAACCATTCTGTTTCTCTGTGTTCTGTTTTGACAGTTGCCTCTTGTCTTGAGTATAGATTTCTCATCAGGACTATTGGATGTCTTGGTACTCCCATGTCTGTAAGAACATTCCATAGCCTTTCATGATCTATGCAGTCAAAGGCTTTGCGATAATCTATAAAGCACATGCTGATTTTCTTTTAGAATTCCTTGCTGCATTCCATTATCCATCTCTCTCACACACACATGATATGTATATCCTAGATACAAAGATTCTTCTACTAGTTTGATTCACTCATTATTTAGATTGAATTTATTATGTAAATCCTCCTTGGCCACTACTTTTATCTTCCTTATGTTAAGGAGTAAGCCTGCCTTTGCACTTTCTTCTTTAACTTTTCTTAGTAATGGTTCCAAGTCTATGATATTTTTGCTAGTAGTATGGTGTAATCTACATATCTTAGATTGTTACCATTCCTTCCTCCTATCTTCATTCCTCCTTCTTCTATGTCTAAACTTGCTCTTCATTTGACATTTTCTTCATACAAGTTGAGCAGATAGGATGATAAAATGCAACCTTGACGGCCCCCTTATCAATTGGGAACCATTCTATTTCTCCATATTCTGTTCTAACAGTGGCCTCTCATCCTAAGTACAGATTTCTCATCAGGACTATCATATGTAGTAGCATTTCTTTTTCTTTAAGAGCATTCCACAGCTTTTTGTGATCTATTCAATCAAAGCCTTTGCTATAAGCTTTGTGCATTGTAGCGGCTCACTTGGAATATCGTCTGTTTCTGATTATTTATTCTTCCCAATTTCTATTATTGCAGCTTCCACCTCACTTTCTAAAATTTGGGATTAAGGGGCTCTCCAGATTACCCCTACGGGGTAGCATACAGCCACTCATTAACCGGCCAGATTGGGGCCACAGCAACCTCATGCTGCAGCCCCGCTTTGGCTTCTGGAGAGTGCAAAAAGGAGCCACAAAAAGCAGCTACTTTTTGCGCCCTCCTACAGGTGCTATAGCTGCGACGGCATGGCAACCCTTCGGTGTTGGATCATGTGGGCCAGCATGTGCCAAAATGGCACCATGGGGATGGAGTTGGGGCATCCTATGTGAGGACGCTGAACCCTGACTCTGCCCACAGGCCTGCCTGTATAGGCCCTAATTTTCATATGATTCTTCATTCTTCATGTATCTTTTATTTTTTCATCTCTTTTATATAGTTTTTTTATTGCTCCCATCATTTTTTAAATTTTATTTTATTTTGTTCTTGTAGTATGTTTTTCTTCCAGTGGTAGAGCATCTTCACCCTTGGTTTGAATTTCCCTTTGAACTGATGGATCTTCTGGAAGATGTCTTCTGGAAGGAGCCCTAGTGGTGCAGTGGTTAAATGCCTGCACTGCAGCCACTCACTCAAAACCATAAGGTTGTGAGTTCAATACCAGAGAAAGGGATTGACTCAGGCTTGCATCTTTCCAAGGTCTCTAAAATGAGTACCCAGATTGTTGGGGGTGATTAGCTTACAATTTGTAAACTGCTTAGGGCGTGCTTAAGCGGATAAGCAGTGTAGAAGTGTACTTGCTATTGCTATGTCTCTTGTTCTTTCTTTTTTATTGTTGTCTTCTCTTTCTCTGCATTGATGAAGATTTTCACGCCAGCTCAGACGTACTGGTAAAACGTTGCTGGATTGTTGAGGAAGCGTGTGTGTGTGAAAGCCTGACGTGTTTCCTCAACATCAGGGAATCGTCAGCTCCCCTCTAACATCACTGAGTCGTTCAGGGAGAGGGAAGTTCCTCTGAATGGAAACTTTGTGTTCAGAAGAAATTCCCTCGCCTGGAATGATTCACTGACACTGGAGGGAGCCGATGATTCTCTGATTCCCTCACGATGAGGAATCACTCCAGGCTTTCACACACACATGCTTCCTCAACAATCCAGCAATGTTTTACCAGTGCTTCTGACCTGGTGTGAAAATCTTCAATATTATAGTAATTCCTTTTATCCTTGCCCACTAGTCATTGAACAGTTGTGTTCGTGGTTCTCCCTTTTTGTTTGTTTCTCATCATTTTTTTTACTACATGAAGCTTTCCCTTCCCAGTAGTCACTGGCAAAAGAAAACTGCTGCAGGCAGGCTCCTCCTCCTTCTGTCCATTCAGCAATAGGGAGAATTTCAAAGTGGAATGGAGACATAATGGATTGCAAAAGAGGGGGCCCCATTGAGATGCAAATGACTTTAAATTTCCTGGACTTTGACTATTGCCGATGGCCAGAAGGAGGAGGAGCCTGCCTGCAAAAGATATCCTCTCAATCATAACATCTTTACTAAGGACTGAAACAATATGCAGGCATCTGACTAACATCTCAAATTGTTTTTTTTTTCTCCTGTTTGATTTGTAACATGTTGCCTGATGAAGAAGCCTATGGAGCTTCGAAAGCTTGCAACAAGTATATTGTGCATTTTGGTTGGTCAATAAAGGTATCACTGATGGATTTTTATTTGTATTTTTCTTGAATGATTTACATTTTGCAGTGCCTTGTCTTCCTTTGGGGTTATGACATCTGGTCACCCTGTTGTGGGGTGCCTGACTGAGTGTTGTGCGGAAAACAGGAGTGGACCTGAGTGAAGACCTCACTTGCTTCTTAAGCCCTTCCCAGTACCAGTCAACCAGGCTACCTCTGATTAATTGGCCTTCCCACTTCATACTTAGGAGGACTGTTTGGGCTTCCAGGAAAGAGAAAACAGTTCTGGCACCTGGAATGAGGCACCCTGCCTCGCTTAAGGTTAGCCTACATGTTTAAAATACTCCTAATTTCAGTCAAATGTGATCCAGCCACATGCAAATCTCATTAATTAGGACTTTTTCCCTGAAAAAACTTATAAAACTCAGTGGCAAAAGACTTTGAGGTTTTTACCGGAGCATCTGCTGAAATCCACAGAAATGTGCATTATTGTGCTTGGGTCTAGCCGTATGCATTTCATGCATTCTGATGGCTACACATTTTTGACAGAGAGAGTTGTATAAAAATGAAAATTTGCACAGGAAATGCACAAACTGTCAATGCGAATGTGTCAAAATGCACACTGCTTCACATAATACACTAACATGTAGACTAGCCCTTAGCTGGCAGCTTTGATCTGTAAACTGACATTCCTAGTGTATTAGGAAAAAATACTTCTATAAGCTTAAGGGCTGCATGCTTTTTTTCAAGGCAAAATTCTTTGCAGAGGTCCAGAATGAAAATAACTCGGGGGGGGGGTTGAAAAAATTTTTTTTTTTAATTTTAATTTTTTTTTTTTTTTTTTTGGAGGGTGTGGAGAGCTTGGGGTTCTAGAAGGGGCTCTGTGGCTGTAAATTAAAAAGCTCTGGAGCCACATGCAAAATTGCCCCCCCCCCCCCCCATTAGATAAGTTAACAGAACTAAACCTATTTTTTTGCAACCTGGAACGGTTCAGACAAGTTGCAAAAGTTTAAGTCTAACAAGGAGTCTCCCTCCTTGGAGGTCTTCAAACAGGATGGATGGCCATCTGTCAGATATACTTTGATTGAGATTTCCTGCATGGCAGGGGGTTGGACTGGATGGCCCTTGTGGTCTCTTCCAGCTCTATGAATCTATGATTCTAAGAAGATGCTGGGAGTGGGGTGGGGGCTTGCATTGTTTCCCAGAAATATCAAAATCTCAGTATAGAGATTTGTGCTTTCCTTTAAAGTGAAAACAGAAGGACAAAGAAAACCACATAGTACACACATGTCACCGTATTCCTTCCCCCGTCCCCCCGCCCTTACACTTTGCTGTTGTTGATGGTGGTGGAGGGTGAAAATGGCAACAATGACACTAGCTTTGGTGAAAGTAGAAATTCTTTCTTTGAACTTGAATTTGCACAAAGAGAAATGATAGGCATCTTGCACCTAATGCATCACTGACAGAGGGAAAAGATTTATTATCCTTCAAGTATCTTTTTACAAGGAACTTATCCCAGCAGGTGGACTCAATCTGTAGGGGGTACAAAGGCGTAAAATTTGATCTGGAGATTTGGGAGCAACTGTAAAATAGCCCTTCGTGATGGTACCTTTACTAATAAGTGTTTCCATTGGTATGGAAAGAAATTAAATTGAAGTTCCTCTTGTTCAGGATGAAGTAGAGCAGGGTAAGCAAGGGTTAAAACTAGTGTACACCTGGGAGGGAGGCTTATTTCCATAGATAAAGCTATGTGAACTAAGCATTATCCTCTTCTCATGCACCACACAATGAAGCGTATTAGCTGATAATCCTTGGGGACGTGGGGGCAATGTTTCCAATTAATTGAGTGGAATGGATTCAGTCTTTGGAGCTATGGTCAAAGAGCCCATTTGCCATCCATTCCTCCATTTGGGGAAGGGGATGGGGATGGGGAAGAGTACGAGCAACTAACTTTAGTTTTAAAGCCTGAATCAACCAAGAGTTTCTTTTGCTAAGCTTAAAGATGGTCTTATTTTCGTACATTGCTGGCCAGATCAGAACAATTTTATTCATCCCTCTGCCTAAGGACCTTCACCAAACATTATTCAGATAGATAGATAGATGGATGGATGGATGGATGGATGGATGGATGGATGGATGGATGGACAGACGGACAAATTTAGAGACCTGCCATGCACCAGAAAAAAAGCAGTTTCACAGGACTTTAACTGTCATGGTGCCATCCTGTGATGTCTTGAAATTTGAAGTTTATGAGGTTATCAGCCTGGTCTGTCAGAGAGCACTGGTATCTCACCAAACTATAAATCCCAGGATTCTTTAGAATTTAGTCGTGACAGTTAAAGTGATGTCAAACTACTTTATTTCTGCAGTGTGGATAACCCTGGTTGATTTTGCATTTCACAAGCTGAAGCAATTGGGATTGAAATCCTTTACCAATCCCACGGTCCCACACGGGGACCGTGTGGCAGACGTCGGGTGTCACCTTCCTCTTCTGGGGTGTCACCCGGTGCAGTCCACACCTCCACACCACTACAGTGATGCTACTGGTCCATACTGGTGAGGATGTTATGACTTTCACTGCCCAATTAAATCCCTGGCTTCCATCTTTATGTAGAGCTGAAAAATATATTTCTATGAAATGCTGGAGGATAGCTGCCAGTCAGTGTAGAGTGAACTAAGCTGTAAAGATCAATTGCCTGTCAATTTCCTATGATTTTTCTCTTCATGTTTCTGTGTGACAAATAGTCTTTTCCTGTATTCACATTTTTAAAGCACAGACAAACAAGAGCCCCCAAAAGAAAAGTCTCTGCGTTTTTGTATAAATGAATAGCTTATTCCTTTGAGTCCAGGAAGACATGCCCATTTAAAAAAAGGTTTTGCAAGGGCTATGAACCTGGAATTAAGTTTTTTGTAGTCAAGTCGTTTTATAGTTGTCATTATTTGCTATAGAATATTTAACTTTCAATGGCAGGCTAAACAATCCCATTCCTAAAGAAAATCTCCATATGCATTACTAACACCTCTGACAGTCTTTGACGTGCTTTGACCTGCCCCCCAAATTTCTGCTTCTGCTTGAGTCTTAGAGTGTACATATGTGTCAGGATGTTGTGTGTGCATATCTGCATGTTAAAAGATAATCCATCAGTGAGGGCAGGCTATATATAAATACAAATGATAATGATCTTATATCCCCAGACAAAAAACTTCGCTTTATGAAAGCTGAGGTTGCAGATAGGTGGCAATTAAGGGTGTTTTTTTAATGCATTGTGGTTACCAAGCCATATACAGGGACACATAGCATGTACTCCTTAGTGATCCTTAAATACATTTCATCAAAAGGAGGCTTCTTAAAGTTCTGTTAGGCACCCTTCACACAACAGAATTATAGCACAATGGTTCCACTTTTACTGGCATGGCCGTATCCTGTGGAATCCTAGGCTTGAGACCCAGCATGGTGGTGTAGTTTGAGTGTTAGACTATGGACCGGAACAGACAGCCCTGAAGGGCAGCTTGAAGCCACCCCTTCTGAAGACGGATTGGGGCTGCAGCAACCATATGCTGTGGCCCCAATTTGCCTTGACACCAGCCGAAAAAGGAGCAACAAAGATCCACTCCTTTTTTGGCCTACAAAAAGCTATCTTTTCCAGACCCGCTAAGCCCAAAGCTAGCTTCATGATACTCTAGTAGTGCATGGCATGTAAATGCCATGCCACCAGAGATTCATGAAGTTGCCCAAGTGTAAACAGACAGGGCGGCTTCCAGATGTACGGTGTCAAAATACCGCACCCCGAAGCCACCGGATGGCAGCGTAAAAGGGCTTGGAATTCTAACTGTCCTTCTCTAAACTGCAAATCCCAGGATATTATAGAGTAGAACCATAATTCTATAGCATATAAGGCCATTAATCACTCCCTCTGTTGTAAGCCACCCGGATTCCCAGTGATTGGGCGGCATATAAATAAATCCTATTATTATTATTATTATTATTATTATTGGTTTTCTAAATGATTTTCTTACATTCTGTTCTGTACACTTGGCTTGTTCTAGACATTTGCAGAGGTCCACTGATAACAAAGGAAGCACAACATGGAAAATTTACCATTTGTTAAAGACTAAAACTCTCAAAATGGCCCAGCCAGCATGGCCATTAGCCTGTAGCTTTTTAGATAACTAAAACACGAAGGTTTAAATCCTATTATAGTTGAAACTAAAGTACAATGGCCCTTTGGTATCAGCTGGGGTTTGGTTACAGGACCCCCCATGGATATCAAAATCCATGGATTCTCAATTCCCATTAAATACAATGGCATAGTAAAATAGTGTCCTAAAAAATGGCAAAATCTAGATTTACTTTTAAGAATTCATGTACAGTTGCCCCGCTTTTCTCACAGACTTGAGGTCCATGGTCTTGAATATTCACGGAGGGGCAAACTCCATTATTTTCAATGGGGCATGTTCCTGTGGTGCACACCCCACACGCTCTCGCAGGCATGCACACCATTCAAGCCTATGGGACTTGAATATTGTTGAGTCTCTATTTTTGTGTGGCGGGGGAGTCCGCAATGGATCCTCCGAGAAAACGAAGGGCCGAATGTATTTTAAAAATATTTTCAAGCTGTGCATGGTTGAACCCATGGATAAAGAACCCATGGATATAGAGGGCCAACTGTAGACCCATTGGACCAATAAGATTTATCCAAGTTCAGACCCAGCACTCAACAGTAGATATGACAAGTCTGTTCTAGTTGGAATGACCAACGGAATTTAAGCCAAAGAGTAATGTGATACCTTAAAAACAAACCATTTTTATTTGGCATAAGCCTCTAGCCTATTTTATCAGAGGCAACAGTAGAAAACTACTATTGGTGATGGTACTCTAACTGCAGCTAGTTCCTTTTTCAAAGGAATGTTCTCTTTATCTCTTGTATATTGTATATAGGAGTCTCCCCAGTCTGATGCCTTCCAGATGTTTTGGACTACAACTCTTATCATACCTCTACATGGGCTGTACTGGATGGTACCCATGGGAACTGTAATCCAAAATACCTGGAGAGCACCAAAATGGGGTAGGCTGATATCTAGCTTGTCTCAGTTACAGAAGAATTGCTTTCACCTTGAATCAACTTCCAATCTTTTGTCATTGTGCCACCTTGGAAGAATGCAACTTCCTTGGCTATCTGTGGGGTGGAGGCTGGGGGAACAAAAGCTGTTTATATAAGATGGAGGTGGTGCCAGAAGGGTACATGGTGACCTCTCAATGCTGGGAGCCATGGTCCACCTCTAGATAATGCACATATTGTGCTAGCCCCAAGCCTGTTTCTTCCCATTTCAAAAGCCCTTTATTCCTCAATGTGTGCTGTATTTTAAAAGGCTCCTTTGGTAATGGCAAAGCCTTTGGTAGCAGTGCATATGTTCTCAGAGTAAACACTCTGTGCAAGTCAGGTACAGAGGTGTGCGTTTCTGTGAAGCTGCCCACTTCAGTTTTCCCTTTATCAAATAAATTAAAGGTGTTTCATCTGTACTTATAAGTACATCATTACTTCTAAGTGCTATATCATCATTATCAAAGTGTTCTCACACCATCACAGGAAGACCTTGACATGCTGTAAATAACTTTGCCTCTTGCTTTGATGCTACACAGACTCTTGCAATTGTGTTTATTGTCTGCAGGCATTATGGACGCCTAATGTGGAAGAACTGGAGAGTGCATACTCCAAATGAATAGGTTTACATTCTGTTTCTATTCAAGTCAGATCTCTGTCTCAGATAATGTTTGATACATCTTTTCAGGGATGGGGGTGGAGATTGAAAAAAGGCTTTGAGAGTCTGTTGGGGGAGGGAGAACATGGAAAAGAAACCCTCGAGACACTTACATTTCTGGTAGTTTATTTTCCTTTTTTATACTTCAGTAAATGGAGAGGAAGCGGAAGGTGTGTGGAATTAAGTGGTGTTTGAATCTGAATAGATTCAGAACATTGTTTTGGGAACAAAATCCTCCATGAATGTGCTAAATTCATCTCTCTCAGAATTGGCCAAAGCAACCACACTTTGAAGGTGTTTGAACATTGGTCCTTAGAATGGGTGCAGGATATTTTTCATCATGGTTAATTCTTTTTTATTATTCTGGAACAGTGCATTCTGGGAACGCTTTCCCAAAGCAAAATGTCTGCACTTGGACTCAGTGTACCTTCTCCTATATATACCTGCATGGTGCTAAAATCATCTACAGAGCCAGCGGTGTTTATCACATGGAGGTTTTTGCAGCTCAGATCCAGGATGACTCCTGGTTCAGCTATGTAAATTCACACTATAATGTGAATGTTTTATCACACCTGGTTGCCCTTCTGTTGCCCTTCTGAATCGAGGGGGAATTGAATTCAAGGCAAGTCACGTGATGCGGATTCACGCAAAGCTGAGTGAGTGAAAATTGTATTACCACACCGGTGGGATTCAACTATTTGAATCGGAACCCTTGCGTATGCTCAGTGGGGCTCTGAACGCATCATGACCTTGTACGTTTCTGGGGTGAAAAGGGGCGCAAGTTCTTGTTCCCTATTTCACGTAATTGCATGATTGCGTGAATATTTGCCTCATCAATATTTCTGTGTCTTCTTCATCCCCCCTTTTTATTTTCCCTTCCATTTCAGCAATTTCAACACACACATAGATAGATAGATAGATAGATAGATAGATAGATAGATAGATAGACAGACATATCTGTATATTCATATTCACGCACATACACACATATATATATATTCCAAAAAATGAGTTGCCCTGAAAGTTGCTGCCCTGAAAGTGAAAGGACCCCCAAGGAAATGTGGGGAAATGCAGCGGCCGCATCATGGGAAATTGCAGGCCCAGGGGGTTGCAGTGTGTACCAGAGCAGAAGCAAAGTTGCATTCCACACCAGACAATTCGAAGTGAAATCGAAGTGAGCTTGGAAGCATTTCTGGTGAATTCGTTGTTACCAATTTCGCCAAAATGAGGGTGCACTTGGAATCACTGTGGAGCGCCATGGAAGGAGCCTCCATAGAAAGGATCGGTTGATAACACATCACGTTATCATGTGAATTTGCATCATTGGACCCGCAGTCATGTCGAATCGAGCTGCAAAAAGCTGCAAAAACCCAATGTCAATGTCTCTGCCACTGGAAGTGAAGCAGTTTATTCCTGAAGGGTAGCACTCAGTTATTGAACCCTCTCCCAGAATGGTTATTGAAAACAATCTCCTTGATCATATGCTCTTACCTCAGGCATCAGGAAAAATTCCCATGCTTTTCCAGATTCACTTCACTTATGGCTAATGATTGATTGAGGTGCTATCAACAGCTGTTGATGTCATTGCTATTTTACAATAAAATATTGATTGTTTTATAATTAAGAGTCAGTGTGGTGTAGTGGTGTGAGAACTGGACACACTCTGGAGATCTGGGTTGGATTCCCGCTTGGCTATGGAAACCCACTGGGTGACCTGGACAGGCCCACACCTGTCACTTCTAGTTAAAATCTGTCAACAAAATGGGGAACAAAGAATGGTGTACAGATAGAAATGCTCAATATGTATCCAATTCCCAAGAAAGGGGACACCAGTGAAGGCAGCAATCATAGGACCATTGTTATTCTTCTTCCATGCAACAAAGTGATGCACAAATATTACAAGACTTTACCATACATGGAGCAAGAAATGGCAGATGTCCAAGCTGTTTCAGGCAGGAAGAGGCATAGGGATCATATTGCAAACATACACTGGATTACGGAGCACACCAAACATTTTGGAAGAAACCAGCTGTGCTTTATACAGTAGGCCTCTGATATGGGATGTGGTTCCAAGACCCTCTGTAGATACCAAAATTTGTGGGTGCCCAGGTCCATTAAATACAACGGCAGAGTAAAATGCCGTCTTTTATATAAAATGCTAAATTAGGGTTTACTTTTTGGAATATATAATATATTGTTCAGGCTATGTGGCCATGTTCTAGCAGAGTTTTCTTCCTGACGTTTCACCAGCATCTGTGGCTGGCAAGGTTTCTCTGAAGATGCCAAGCCTTTGATTGTGTAGCTTGTGAAAAACATGGATCACTCTTAAAGAAATAGTGTGCCACAACATTTGATAAGTAACTTATTCAAAATCCGATCCCATTTTGGGAGACAGGTGGGATATAAGTTGCAATAAATAAATAAGCAAACAACCAAAACCTATAATCAGGACAAGATGCAACTTCCAATCAATTTAATGGTTTCCACTTGGCAAGGAAGTCAGGCAAGGCTGCATTTTACACTCTATCGTTTTTACGTTGTAGAACTTACAATGTAAAAGGTGTGGTGCTAATAATTTCAGAGGGTCTGGCAGTACATTACTGGGTTCAAGCAAAAGTCCCAATCAGAGGTTGCATGGGAAGATTCGGGCTGAGCACACAGCTGGCCTTTGTGCTGATGAGTCAAGGGGAAATGGACGGAGGTGTGACTGTGTAGCTGAAACCAAATTGGAACTGTCCCAGACAGGTTGTAATTGTCACGATGAGACTCACCACCCAACTACTGCTCGGATGGCAGCCCAATGGGCCTTTTTGATCCCACCACTGCCACCAATTATGTTGAAGATGATGGCCACTATCCCCCAAGTCTTCATTGTGAGCTCGAACATGGGACTCTCTTAAGTGTGTCTGCACTATAACTCTCTTAGATGCAAGCCCTCTGGCTTCAAATTCCCCCCCCCCCCAGCTTGGCACCATTATTCTCGACAGCTACACACCCACTATCTAATGTGTCCCATTTTTCTCAATGTTGGTTGTGTTTTTAATATGTTTCAGAATCACTTCAGACAGCGCTTGTTAAAACAGTAATAGATTTTACAAGTCAGGCTGAATACAGTATCTCTTTAGTGGGCGGGTTTCACAATGGATATGATGTATAAATACTTATTAGTTACACAGTTTTACAGTTTTCTTAGCTTGTCTTTGTAATTGGTTCTTTATAGCTTATATATGTTCCCTTACAGACGAAGTTCTTACAGAACCTTTATTAAACTTTTGTATCGTATAACCCTTTTGGGGTTAGACACCAACACTATGTTTCCTGCAGGAACTACAACAGTTTAATTAAGGTCACTCTGCGTCCCTTTCTTGGGTACCTAAAACCCTTTCTAGTGGCCTTCACAACAGCCTAACCGAGCCTCAACAGCTTTTCCACCCCCAGGCACACTAAACATAAAAGAGCATCTCATTTTTCCAACCTTAGTTTGGGGGCAAAATAGACTACCCTTCCTGTGGTGTGGGGATGGCATCTGAGCGCAGTTTTTATACGCCAAGGCTCTGTTGCTGCCCCCACACCTCCAAAAGCTGCACAGCTGACTACACATGCACCAGCTTCACTGCGTTTTGGCAGCACAGCATTTACATGCGCCGTGCCACAGAAATGTTGAAAAGCAGCTGCTGCAGCAGAAACACCAGCTTTTTTCCATCCAAATGGAGTGGACTTTTTCCGCTCCTATTTGGGGTAGAAGCTCACCCGAATGGGGCCGGTTGGTGGTTGCCATGGCCACAATCTTACTGTCTCAGAGGCGGCATCACACTCCCCTTTGGGGTCATCTGTTTCACCCCTTTGTTTCAGCCCAATTCCATTTTTTAAAAAGTCTACAAGAAAAATCAAGGGTGAGTGTTCATGTAGGACATTGCCCCCAGATCATATGCTTGCCCCTAAATGATATTTTCCTTCAGTCCTCAAATTCTAACACTGCAATATCTTATAAATGTTTGACATTTTAAATACAGTTAAGCCATCCAGGGAACACAGGCAGGCCAAATTACCATGGGAATGTGAACAGTGCAAATATAAAGTTTTAGGTGTGAAGGATGTTCAATGTTTCACCTTCCCCATCGCAAAATACAGGATTGAAGGATTTGTTTGAAAGGCAAAATTCCTATTGGGGCCCGCCCCTTGTTTTCTCTCCCCAGAGCTACACCCCTGAAAAAAAAACAGATGCATTTGAGGCCATTTTCTAATGTGCACCCCTGGAGAATCTCTGGGAAAGTGTTACATTTTTCCATTCCAGTGTATTGGTTAGGAGGTGCAAATAGGTTACGTTTATATGCAAATCTGACTGAACAAGTTTTTCCTCTACCCAAGTGTGATGATCAAGTCCACAAATAGTTTTATATTGAAAAAACATACTTAAGATATCCTAGTCAAACAACATTCCAGAAATAACTGGAATACGTGAGTACTACTCAGATGCTATAGGGGTGATCTTATGTTATAATTAGGTGGCCAAATTCTGTTTCCATTGCTGAAGCCATTTCAAAGGCAACCCCACACATAATATAGTGCATTTTCTTTTTAAAATCTAAAAATCAAAAACTTTGCTCAGAAATCATGCAAGTAAGCTTATTTAAGAAATGTAAATAGTATTGCTATTTCATTGTATTTTGTTCTCCTTCTTCTATTTTTCCTTTCATCTCCTTATGTCTTGGCTATAGAAATCAACACTTTGATGTATCTTTGATGTCCAAAGTGATATTATTGGCAACTGCATACCCATTAAAATGGGAGAAACTTTGGAGGAATCCAAAAGTTTCCAGCTGGTTTTATGGTGGACGCCAAGGGGATGATTCTTCATAAGCAAACACAATATTTTTTTTCAAAGAGGTGTTGGTCTGGAAAATTTAGTATGGCAAAGCGATCGTTGTAGCACCTTTGAGCTAACTGAAAGAAAGAAGTTGGGTAGCCTGAGCATTCATAGACTTAAGCCTACTTCTTCAGATGCATGTTTGGTCAAACGGAAACCAGTCATCATATTGGTCATCATTAGAAGACCTTCAAATTTTTCAAGTAGGCCAGTATACAATACCCCTTTAAACTAGGTTCTTAAGAGAAGTTGTCATAAATCTTCAGTTCTTGACATCATAACGAACATGTTGTTTAAAGGCACTAAACACTCTATTTAATTAGTGACGGTAACTAATTATCCATAGTTTGATTTCACCAGCTTTACTAGGTGAAGTAGGAGGAACCTGGATTTTACAGCTCAGGCACCCAGATATGAGGGACCACTCTGGTGTTCACGGTCCGGACTCTCAGTCCCATGTAGCCAACAGGCTACGGACATGCGAACTCCATTAGGCGGAAAGCTTGCACCAAGAGGTACCCAGCGAATGCTGTACATTTACACATATGGAGGGGGAAGAAGAGCACAGGGGGGCTGGTTCATCACTGCAATAACACAGGTAGCGAAGCCTAGCCGACAACAGCTTACACCGTCCTTCCAGAAAATGAGCAAATGACGTCCCTTAGCCAAGCATCCCATGAAGGAGAATTGCTGTAATAGACAGGGCAGCACACAAAAGAAAGGTTCGGAAGTAGCAAGCACAATCACAGAGAAGAAATAACAGTAATTTCATGTACCAAGTCATCATCCCTACAGCAAGAGCGCAGGATTCTACAAAGGCAGTAGAAAAAATGGAGGCCTAATGATATGTTTTAGCTATCGCATTGCTATTCTAAAGCAGGACGGTAAAACAGCACCTCCTACCATAGTGGCTGCCTTTCAAAGTCACTTCTCCGGGTTAAATTCAGATTTAATTGCTTCTTATTTCTGTCAAGAAAATGGAGGGAACAGTTATGGAGAGCCCTTCAAATATCATCCAGTGTCTTGGCATAACAGCATAGGCTAGGCAGCAACCTTAGGCTTTTGCAGCCCTCGCAGCTATTGGTTGTATCAAATTCCAGATGTTTTGCATGTTTTAATACTCCTCACAAACACGTGCCTTCCCTGTACAGGGAAAACTAGTAAAATAGAAACAGCATTCCATTACACCTTTGTCTGGATGCTAGTTGCTACTGCAGACAGCAGTATTTTTTTTCCCTTTTTTGTTTTGTAAGGCCTTCAGACATGAGAAGACTTTAACGAGTAGATGGATTTCTGTACTGCGCGTCTGAATTATACGCACACTTTAGAATGTGCGGCTAAAACATGGGGAGATGTGCGAGAACACAATTGGTGAAGAGGGTTGTTGTTGTTGTAGTTTGTGGTTTGTGTGCCTTCAGTCATTATGGAGACCATAGGAACCCTATCCTTTTTATTTTTATGTTTTGTGGCTGAGAGTATGAGTTACCCAAAATCACCCAGTGGGTGCCTGGCTAGGCAGGGAATTGAACCCTGCCGCTCCAGAGTCATAGTCCAATGCCAAACCACTACACCTCACGATGGTTATCGGTGAAGACTTTAGGCTAAGAAATCTATTTGGTTTTTTTGCTACAACCCCAAGTTTTCAACTTGTAGTCCCCAATGAAAAACAAAATTGTAGAGAACTAGGCTTAAAAACTAGAATTAGGGAATGAGGAATGTACTGAGCGGAAATTTGTTTTCACTACCATAACTGATCCATTTTGCATTGTCGAAGAATGCTCAAGATGGCTTAGAGGAAACTACCATGTTTGCTTATGGTAGCCTAGGAAGGTTCTGGATGTTGAAAGGGGCTGATTTTCCAACCGGGACCTGGTGCAAGTCCATCAGCCCCTCCAAGCCCGTTTCCAGTTTTGGAAAAACCATGAAGGGAGGACATACTGGGCGAGGAGCAAGGTGTTGGGAAGCCAGACTTGGGAGATATATCCACTTCCATTATG
>NC_056522.1:356303550-356360130 GCF_019175285.1 Sceloporus undulatus | reverse complement strand
ATTTCAGCAATTTCAACACACACATAGATAGATAGATAGATAGATAGATAGATAGATAGATAGATAGACAGACATATCTGTATATTCATATTCACGCACATACACACATATATATATATTCCAAAAAATGAGTTGCCCTGAAAGTTGCCCTGAAAGTTGCCCTGAAAGTGAAAGGACCACCAAAAGGAAATGTGGGGAAATTGCAGCGCCACATCATGGGAAATTTGCAGCCCAGGGGGTTTGCAGTAGTGTACCAGAGCAGAAGCAAAGTTGCATTCCACACCAGACCAATTCGAAGTGAAATCGAAGTGAGCTTGGAAGCAATTTCTGTGAATTCGCTTGTTACCAATTTCGCCAAAATGAGGGGTCACTTTGGAATCACTGTGGAAGCGCCATGGAAGGAGCCTCCATAGAAAGGAATCGTATGTGATAACACATCACGTTATCATGTGAATTTGCATCATTGGACCCGCAGTCATGTCGAATCTGAGCTGCAAAAAGCTGCAAAAAACTCCAATGTCAATGTCTCTGCCACTGGAAGTGAAGCAGTTATTCCTGATAGGGTAGCACTTCAGTTATTGAACCCTCTCCCCAGAATGGTTATTGAAAACAATCTCCTTGATTCATATGCTCTTTACCTTCAGGCATCAGGAAAAATTCCCTATGCTTTTCCAGATTCACTTCACTTATGGTTCTAATGATTTGATTGAGGTGCTATCAACAGCTGTTGATGTCATTGCTATTTTACAATATAAATATTGATTGTTTTATAATTAAGAGTCAGTGTGGTGTAGTGGTGTGAGCACTGGACTACAACTCTGAAGATCTGGGTTGGATTCCCTGCTTGGCTATGGAAACCCACTGGGTGACCTTGGACAAGTCCCACACCTGTCACTTCTAGTTAAAATCTGTCAACAAATATGGGGAACAAAAGAATGGTGTACAGATTAGAAATGCTCAATATGTATTCCAATTCCCAAGAAAGGGGACACCAGTGAATGCAGCAATCATAGGACCATTGTATTCTTCTTCCATGCAAACAAAGTGATGCACAAAATATTACAAGACTTTTACCATACATGGAGCAAGAAATGGCAGATGTCCAAGCTGTTTTCAGGCAAGGAAGAGGCACTAGGGATCATATTGCAAACATACACTAGATTACGGAGCACACCAAACAATTTTGGAAGAAAACCAGCCTGTGCTTTATACAGTAGGCTCTTGATATGGGATGTGGTTCCAAGACCCTCTGTAGATACCAAAATTTGTAGGTGCCCAGGTCCCATTAAATACAACGGCAGAGTAAAATGCCGTCTTTTATATAAAATGCTAAATTAGGGTTTACTTTTTGGAATATATATATATATTGTTCAGGCTATGTGGCCATGTTCTAGCAGAGTTTCTTTCTGACGTTTCACCAGCATCTGTGGCTGGCAAGGTTTCTCTGAAGATGCCAAGCCTTTGATTGTGTAGCTTGTGAAAAACTATGGATCACTCTTAAAGAAATAGTGTGCCACAACATTTGATAAGTAACTTGATTCAAAATCCGATCCCATTTTGGGAGACAGGTGGGATATAAGTGCAATAAATAAATAAGCAAACAAACCAAAACCTATAATCAGGACAAGATGCAACTTCCAATCAATTTAATGGTTTCCACTTGGCAAGGAAGTCAGGCAAGGCTGCATTTTATCACTCTATCTGTTTACGTTGTAGAACTTACAATGTAAAAGGTGTGGTGCTAATAATTTCAGAGGGTCTGGCAGTACATTACTGGGTTCAAGCAAAAGGCTCCAATCAGAGGTTGCAGTGGAAGATTCTGGCTGAGCACACAGCTGGGCCTTTGTGCTGATGAGTCAAGGGGGAAATGGACGGAGTGTGTGACTGTGTTCAGCTGAAACCAAATTGGAACTGTCCCAGACAGGTGTGTATATTGTCACGATGAGACTCACCCATCCAACTACTTGCTCGGATGGCAGCCCAATGGGCCTTTTTGATCCCACCACTGCCACCAATTATGTGAAGATGATGGCCACTATCCCACCAAGTCTTCATTGTGAGACTCGAACATGGGACTCTCTTAAGTGTGTCCTGCACTATAACTCTCTTTAGATGCCAGCCCTCTGGCTTTCAAATTTCCCCCCCAGCTTGGCACCAATTATTCTCTGACAGCTACACACCCACTATCTAATGTGTCCCATTTTTTCTCAATGTTGGTTGTGTTTTTAATATGTTTCTGAAATCACTTCAGACAGCTGCTTGTTAAAACAAAGTAATAGATTTATTTACAAGTCAGGCTGAATACAGTATCTCTTTTAGTGGGCGGTGTTCACAATGGATATGATGTATAAATACTTTATTAGTTACACAGTTTAACAGTTTCTTTAGCTTGTCTTTGTAATTGGTTCTTTATAGCTTTATATATGTTCCCTTACAGACTAAGTTCTTACAGAACCTTTATTAAACTTTTGTATCGTATAACCCTTTTGGGGTTAGACACCAAACACTATGTTTCCTGCAGGACACTACAACAGTTTAATTAAGGTCACTCTTCGTCCCTTTCTTGGGTACCTAAAACCCTTTCTAGTGGCCTTCACAACAGCCTAACCTAGCCTCAACAGCTTTTCACCCCTCAGGGCACACTAAACATCAAGAGCATCTCATTTTTCCAACCTTAGTTTTGGGGCAAAATAGACTACCCTTTCCTGCTGGTGTGGGGATGGCATCTGAGCGCAGTGTTTATACGCCACAGGCTCTGTTGCTGCCCCCACACCTCCAAAAAGCTGCACAGCTGACTACACATGCACCAGCTTCACTGCGTTTTGGCAGCACAGCATTTACATGCGCCATGCCACAGATATGTTGAAAAGCAGCTGCTGCAGCAGAAACACCAGCTTTTTTCCATCCCAAATAGGAGTGGACTTTTTCCGCTCCTATTTGGGGTAGAAGCTCACCCGAATGGGGCCGTGGTGTGTGGTTGCCATGGCCACAATCTTACTGTCTCAGAGGCGGCATCACACCTCCCCTTTGGGGTCATCTGTTTCACCCCTTTGTTTCAGCCCAATTCCATTTTTTAAAAAGTCTACAAGAAAAATCAAGGGTGAGTGTTCATGTAAGGACATTGCCCCCAGATCAATATGCTGCCCCTAAATGATATTTTCCTTCAGTCCTCAAATTTCTAACACTGCAATATCTTATAATATGTTGATCATTTTAAAATACAGTTTAGCCATCCAAGGAACACAGGCAGGCCAAATTACCATGGGAATGTGAACAGTGCAAATATAAAAGTTTTAGGTGTGAAGGATGTTCAATGTTTCACCTTCCGCCATGCTCAAAATTACAGGATTGAAGGATTTGTTTGAAGAGGCAAAATTCCTATTTGGGGGCCCCTTGTTTCTCTTCCCCAGAGCTACACCCCTGAAAAAAAATCAGATGCATTTTGAGGCACATTTTCTAATGTGCACCCTGGAGAATTCTGCTGGGAAAGTGTTACATTTTTCCATTCCAGTGTACTGTATTTGGTTTAGGAGGTGCAAATCAGTTACGTTTATATGCAAATCTGCACTGAACAAGTTTTTCCTCTACCCAAAGTGTGATGATCAAGTCCACAAATAGTTTTATATTGAAAAAACAATACTTAAGATATCCTAGTCAAAACTAACATTCCAGAAATAAACTGGAATACAGTGAGTATCTACTCAGATGCTATATGGGTGATCTTATTGTTATTAACTTAGGTGCCAAATTCTGTTTCCATTGCTGAAGCCATTTCAAAGGCAACCCCACACATAATATAGTGCATTTTCTTTTTAAAAAATCTAAAAATACAAAAACTTGCATCAAGAATCATGCAAGTAAGCTTATTTAAGAAATGTAAATAGTATTGCTATTTCATTGTATTTTGTTTTCGTTACTTCTATTTTTCCTTTCATCTCCTTATGTCTTTGCTATAGAATCAACACTTTGATGTATCTTTGATGTCCAAAGTGAATATTATTGGCAACTGCATACCTATTAAAATGGGAGAAACTTTGGAGGAATCCAAAAGTTCAGCTGGTTTTATGGTGGACGCCTAGGGGATGATTCTTCATAAGCAAACACAATAATTTTTTTTCAAAGATGTGTTGGTCTGGAAAATTAGTATGCAAAGCGATCTTGTAGCACCTTTGAGACTAACTGAAAGAAAGAAGTTGGTAGCCTGAGCATTCATAGACTTAAGCCTACTTCTTCAGATGCATGTTGTGTCAAACTGAAACCAAGTCATCATATTGGTCATCATTATGAAAGAACCTTCATAATTTTCAAGTAGGCCAGTATACAATACCCCTTTAAACTAGGTTCTTAAGGAGAAGTTGTCTATAAATCTTCAGTTCTTGACATCATAACTACATGTTGTTAAAGCACTAAACACTCTTATTTAATTAGTGACGGTAAACTAATTATCCATAGTTTGATTTCACCAGCTTTTACTAGGTGGAAGTAGGAGGAACCTGGATTTTACAGCTCAGGCACCCAGATATGATGGACCAGCTCTGGTTGTTCACTTGTCCTGTACTTCTCATTCCCATTAGTCCAACAGTGCTACTGACATTCTGAACTTCCATTAATTTCAGGAAAGCATGCACCAAAGATGTACCCAGCTAATTCTGTACATTTTTACACAATATGGAGGGGGAAGAAGAGCACAGGTGGCTGTTTCATTCACTGCCAATAACCTTACAGGTACGAAGCCTAGTCGACAATATTCTTACACCTTTTCCTTCCAGTAAATGAGCAAATGACGGTTCCCTTCGGCTCTATAGCATATTCCCATTAATGACTAATTGCTTTTAATAGACATGGCAGCACACAAAAGAAAGGTTCTGAAGTAGCAAGCACAATTCACAGAGAGAGAAATAACAGTTATAATTTCATGTACCAAGTCATCCATCCTCCTACAGCAAAGAGCTCAGGATTCTACAAAGGCAGTAGAAAAAATGGAGGCCCTAATGATATGTTTTAGCTATCGCATTGCTATTCTAAAGCATGACTGTAATAACAGCACCTTCCTACTCAATAGGTCTGCTCCTTTCAAAGTCACTTCTCCACTGGTTAAATTCAGATTTTAATTGCTTCTTATTTCTGTCAAGAAAATGGAGGGAACAGTTATGGAAGAGCCTCTCCAAATATCATCCAGTGTCTTTGCATAACAGCATAGGCTAAGGCAGCAACCTTTATGACTTTGCAGCCCTCGCAGCTATTGGTTGTATCAAATTCCAGATGGTTTTGCATGTTTTAATACTCCTCCACAAACACGTGCCTTCCCTGTACAGGGAAAACTAGTATAATAGAAAACAGCATCCCATTACAACCTTTGTCCTGGTATGCTAGTTGTCTACTGCAGACAGCAGGTATTTTTTTTTTCCTTTTTTGTTTTTGTGAAGGAGCCTTCAGACATGAGAAGAACTTTACCACATTACGAGTAGATGGATTTCTGTACTGCGCTTCTGAATTATACTCACACTTTAGAATGTGACTGATAAAACATGGGGAAGATGTGCAAGAACACAATTGTGAAGATGGTTGTTGTTGTTGTAGTTGTTGTTGTGTGCCTTCAAGTCATTATGGAGACCATAAGGAAACCCTATCCTTTTTATTTTTATTTTTTGCTGGCTGAGAGAGTATGATTTACCCAAAATCACCCAGTGGGTTTCCATGGCTAGGCAGGGAATTGAACCCTGCTCTCCAGAGTCATAGTCCAATGCTCAAACCACTACACCTCACTGGTTCTCTGTGAAGACTTTAGGCCTAAGAAATCTATTTGGGTTTTTTGCTACAACCCCAAGTTCAACTTGTAGTCCCCAATGAAAAACAAAAGTTTAGAGAACTAGGCTTAAAAACTAGAATTAG
This sequence comes from Sceloporus undulatus, assembly GCF_019175285.1. Classification (NCBI taxonomy): domain Eukaryota; kingdom Metazoa; phylum Chordata; class Lepidosauria; order Squamata; family Phrynosomatidae; genus Sceloporus; species Sceloporus undulatus. The sequence continues at coordinate 356,354,238 of NC_056522.1, read as the reverse complement.
GGAATGAGGTAATGTACTGAGCCAGGAAATTTGTTTTCACTACCATAACTGATCCATTTTGCATTGTCTGAAGAATGCTCAAGATGGCTTAGAGTGAAACTACATGTTTACTTAATGGTAGCCTAGGAAAGTTCTGGATGTTAAAGGGCTGATTTTCCAACCTGGAGACCTGGTGCAAGTCACATCATCCCCTCCAAGCCCGTTTCCCGTTTTGGAAAACCATGAAGAGAGGACATACTGGGCAGAGGAGCAAGGTGTTGGGAAGCCAGACTTGGGAGATATATCCACTTCCCATTATGATCAGAGTGAACATCTCCTGCTAAGTGTTGTGTGTTCTATATTAGTTCTCAGAACATGCAAAGAGGCAATGTCCCAGAGGTTTAGCTGGCACCCCACATCAACTAACTATAAACCCTAGCAAAATAGCAGTTGGTGGATTCCATGTGACTGGGGTATAAAGTAGCTATCCAAGGCCCTGAACCCAATCCCCAAAATAGCTTCAGCACCTTGGACAAGTCCTCTAGACTAAACCCAGAGTGGTAATTTACCCTCTCCACTGAAATAGAAACCACTAGCTATGAGTGCCCTAGCACAAAGTTTCTCATACTTTTTACCCTTGTGACCCCCCCCCCTTTTTACATCTATATGTGGATGTTGCAGGTCCCATGCTCTACCTAATACATGAATAAAATATTTTGTTTGTTTAGGGTGCATATTTTTGTTTACACCTGTATGTATATTCTTATTTTAATATCTTAGAAGGAAATAGCTCTCCTCCTTCTCCTCCCTCAGGGAAAGGCTCTAAGCACCCTCCTTGACCTTCTCTTCCCCTCCAGGAGAGAAAAAGCTTGAAGATGAGGGAGGATCAGGGCCAAGTTTCACACACACCCCAGGGTCCCACCCAACAGTCTGAGAACCAGAGGACTAGTACCATATAGCCCTGAATCTTCAACATACAATGAATGTACTGGGTTTTTCTTGTAGGCAGAGAAAAAGAGAGAGACAGAGAGAGAGACCATAGCTTAGTGAGAAAGGAGCTGTCACCAGATTAATTTCTACCATTTGCACTTTTTAAAAGATCAGTAACTGGTGATATCTGTGATATTCTGAGGGGCTGGTGTCAATCAGGGTAAACAATACTGGGCTAAACTGGCAAATATTCTGACTTGGTATAAGGCAGCAGCCTATGTACATCCTTGTGGAAATAATCCACCCCAGATAGAATATTTGAACACTATTGCTATATAAAGCGACAACCAAGCTATAATTTATAACACATTTTAAATATGGCATTATGTACAACTATCAACACTGATTATACTGCCTCAAGAACCAACTTAGGACCACAGTAAAACCTTCCACCTGGCCCAGAGAGGTCAGAAAGTAAAGCAAAATCATTAAGCAGCCACAGAAACCTGCATGATATGAACCATGTACCACCTAGGCAATGAAATTAGTTGCTATAGTAACCAAAGGGTCCATCATTAATTTTAGTTTTATTGTTCTGTTTTGTTTGTTTGTTTGTTTTGTAAAATGTTGACTGTTGGAAGGGAAAGCTTGAAACATGGAGAAAGGAGCAGGAGAAAGGACAGGCTTGAGAGTCACAAAAGGAGAAGCAATGAAAGGGTTGGGTGCTTTCCATAATGCAGGAGATTGGATTGGGAAACAATGTGGGGAAATGGGCTGGCATTTAAACATTTAAGAGGCAGTTTTCTCTGCTTTCTCTCCTAGAACCACTGAAGCAAGTGGATGAGAAGCAAAAAAAATCTTCCAAGAGAGTTCTTCTGAGTACAGTTTTGTTTTTGTGAGTTTCTTTCTTTCCAACTATATGAATCAGTGAAGTTATACAAATGGCCCGCCAGTTCATCAGAAACAGTTAAGGATTCAAAGATAATGGAATAACGGGCATGGCCAATAGAGAGATGACACGGGATTGGGGTCTCATAATATAAGATCATTGACATTTCATACTGGCTTCTGTGAGAATGTAAGAGCATAGAAGAAATCTTGCTTGAATCAAATCAAATATCTAGCTAGTCCATCATCTTCTTTCTCATACTGTGTTCAACCAAATATCTATAGGAAACTCATAAGGAGGACACAAGCACATGAACCTGAAGACAAAATATAACCATGTTGATGATATATCCATGGATAGTTATGATCATGATGAAGCTGTCTGTTTTTAAAGCTATCAAAACTGATGGCAATACAACATCCTATTGAACTGAAGTCCACAGTTTAAATGCTGTGTAATTAATAACTTCCCTTTTTTCTCTCAGGATGGATGGATCTTTCCATTTAAGCTGCTTACTCCCCCGCACCGTGTAAATTTAATTCACCACTTTTTGAATCTGTATGCAAATTATTTTTAAAGCCCACAAGTAAATCCATACACATTTCTTGGTATGTTTCTTAAAATGCAAGCACTTTTGTACACAGTTGTGTTTCATATTCATGTTTTGCCAGCCATGTACCTTAATATAACAAATTTTGTATATTATTTGTACTGACACATGTGTCTGTTTATGGAATTTTAATGAATATGTTTGATTTTTTTTTTAAAAAACTTGCACTACCTAATTTCAGCAATTTGTCCAAAAAAAAATCCATCAGCAACCAGAGTGGTAGAAGCCACAAATATGGCAGGCACTTAAAGGAAGAATATTGGTCCAATTTCTAGTCACAGAGAGTCCACTGAGTGAAAAACAGGGGATGAAGCAAATGAGACAGACACTTGAACAAAGACATTGTTATTTTCCTGCCACCACTGCCATCTGCAAGGAGCTGTCTAGTGGAGCTGACCATTCAACAGCCCACTGTGAGGAATTTGTGTGGCACTTTGCTGATAAAGTCTCTCAGATGCATTTCACCACAGTTGGTATGGTCCCAGAGGCTGTAACCTTGGCCCCCTGATTGTCCAAAATTCTGTTTGTATACCTGAGGATGTGGGCAAGATCCTTGGAGAACTGAGAATCACCACATGTACTCTAGACCCTTACTCTTCTTGTCTCAGTAAAGGGGCCAGAGAGAGAGACTCACTGATCAGTGCCTCCTTACAACAAGGTAGGATTCCAACATGCCTCAAGCAGGCAGTTGTAAGGCTTCTGTTGAAATAGCCTTCCCTGGACTCCTCCACAATGAATAACTATTGGCCAAGGTCCAACGTTCTATTTTGGACTCCAAGTTCCAGGGATTTCTGGATGAAATGGCATATCTAGATTCATTCCACTCTGGTTTTAGGCCTGGTTATGGGACAAGACAGCTTTGGTTGCCTGGGTAGACAACCTTCACTGAAAACTAGGCTGGACAATATCCTTTTAGTATCTCTGCTGATATACTCTGAGTACTAGGAAGTAGGCTATGAGCAGCTACCTAACAACACATTTTTTCTGCTCACCATCAGGATACACATTCTTTTCCCCATGTAGCTGTTGCTGCAGGACCTTAACTTCATTGATTTATTTATTACCTTTATTCTATAGAGGGCAGGGTGATATGTATGATTCTTTGCTATTCAATACTGAGGAGTGAGGTGACCTGAGTTAGAAAGATTGGATGGTTCTGTGTAACCCAGAGAATTTCATGGCTGAGTGTGAATTCACAAGTACACTACATTGCCATCTAGGGCTGTATAAACTGCACATGCCATGTTACAAACAAGAGTAAGACCATACAGCATAGGCCTTCCCATCCAATGATGTCTGATGTAGCAAAGCTCCAAGCTCTGATATGTGTGTATGTGTAGATCTATACACGCATGGCTGGTTTTTCCATTGTGTTTGTCACTGATGTGTTAATTAATGCTTTCCAAGATTGTGCTCATTTGTTGACCAACAAGTGTATAATCAAAATTTTAATGTAAAGACTAAATCCGCCCTATTTATATTCCTTAATTTCCAGTTGACTATATAGGCATATAGTTAGAGACATTTGGTGGAGGAATGAAAAGATACCAAAATAGTTTGTGATGTACATAGAGTACACTGCAGAGCTTGGGAAGTTACTTTTAAAAAGGAATTAATTACTGTTGTTTTTCCAAGGTCTATAAGCAGTTAGTTGCCATGATATTTACAATTTTGAAACAGACAAATCGTTGCTCTCCTATTTCTCAAAAGTTAGTTCTCTCTCTCTCTCTTTCTCTCTCTCTCTCTCTGTCACATGAAAGCTAAAACTGCTAGCCTGTGATATACCTTGTCAAGGTGTAACTCAAGATCCAGCTCTTAAATCGTCTCTCTGCAACCTTTGATATCAAGTCCATATCAAACAGCTAAGGAAACATGCTATGCCAGGTTGACCAGGATAACTGCATGGGAGAAGCCCAAGACAATGAGCCATGATGGAATCTCTCCAGGTTGGAATCAGCATAACCCCTGGGCTATGGAAAGGTGATAGTGAGTTGGACTGGGAGATTGTTAGCATGGAGCAGACAAAGGGAGTTTCTTTCTGAGAATGGAACTCTTTTGCATGGGAACGTTCATGCCAGTTGTCTAGTCATTATTACATATTGCACCCCATTCTTCTCCCCTGGGAAAGTTGCTTAAACCCATCAAATCCTGAAATACTGCCCTTAGTACTCATTTCTGGATATAAATACAAGTGACCAGGCAAAAGCAAATTGGTCTAGTTTGGAGTCGGACAGACATTCTGTTCAATTTCAGCTGAGCATTTCAGTAGCTGGTCACCCCACATTCTGTCTGCAGCTACTGAGCCACTCTCAATCCGGCTGTCCCAAAATCAGACCTATGCTTCAGGAATGGTAAAGTATTACCTCTTAGCAACCCTATTACTCACAGTTACCTACCATCTTTGCTTCATTAGTTCTTGTGTGCATGTATATGTGAAAGTGTATGCATGTGTGTGAACTCCCTTTTTTTAAATAAACTACATTAATTTGGAAATTGCCTCTGGAGTTCTCTGGGTTTGGAACTATTACACATAGACCAAAATCCCAAGCAGAAGTTACCCTGGCCTTTTTGTTGTTAAATTATTGAGCTAAATTAATTTCCTGTTTGAATACAATTTGTGGGTGCTCTCTTGGGACCCCCAGCAATTTAGGTAACAAGATGTACAACACTCATGCCAAAGCATGAAACAACAGTATGAGGCATTGCACTTGAAGCATGTGATATTCTTCCTCAACCATTTTGAGGACACTCCTTTCCACACACATACACATATGTAAAAATAACTAAATGTTACAATTACACAGCAAAAAGAATGAAATTATCCCTCATTACATTACAACTACAATGCAAAATGGGTTTAATCTGCACTACAGAAATAATAGTTTGATACCTCTTTAACTGTCATGGCTCAGTACTTTGGGATTTGGGGATTTGTAGTTCATTGTGGCACCAGAGCTCTCTGAGAGAGAAAGCTAAATATCTCACAAAACTACATATCCCAGAACTCCATTGAGCCATAGCTGTTAAAGTGGTGTCAGACTGCATTATATGTGCACTGCTGATTAGACCATGGTTATACCATAGGGGCTAAACAGATCGGCATAAAACACTGGCTCTGCCCTTCCCGGCTGCATGGTGGGTGGCATCACGCCGCTTCTTCGGCACAGCATTTAGATGCACTGTGGCAAAGAAATGTGGAAAAGCCACCATCGCCACAGCAAGGGCATCCTTTTGCCACTCTAAAAAGGAGCAGCATTTCGCCTGTTCTTTTTGGTGACAAAGCACCAGATTGGGCCCATGGCATGCGGTTGATGCAGGCCCAATCTGGCGCTGAAAGGGGCAGTGTCAAGCCGTCACTTCGGGGCTGTCTGTTTTGCCCCTTAGTTATTGGGGAAAGGAGTTAACCACACATCATTCTCTCTTTTCTTCCTTCCTTTCTTTCTTTTTCTTTTTCTTTTTCTTTTTCTTTCTATCTTTCTTTTTCTTTTGTTCTTTCTTTTTTGCAAGTAGCTACTCCCAAGCTCTGGTTCATTCAGCCCATAGGCATTGTTTCTACATATGTATCCTATTTTGATGTAAATAACTATTCCTTTTTGTACCAGATTGCACTTTATCTCATTCTATTTATACTTGTATATTCCATTTTATAGTTTATGTTTATGTCTGTTTGACAATCAAAGGGTTGCAGATTTTGTAAGATAGTTTTTTGCTAAAATGCAATAAAGTATACATTTTCATGTGCGTGATTCAGTGTAAAAATATCCTGTCTACTGAGTTTGAATTTGGCATCAGCCTTCCCAAAACAAGATCAACTCATAGTCAACACCCTATTGTAATAATAATGGTGGTGGGAATGGTGGGGGTGGTGGGGGTGGTGGGGGTGGTGGTGGTAGTGACTAGCATTCTAATTGGGACTTATGTCTTTGTAAATACAGGTATGCACAAGATTGAACTGAGTAGTTCTGCAACATCCATATTCACCTGCTGTGACATTACAACATACAGGCATCTGTTGTACAATTGTGAAGTGACTGGTGCTCCATGGCCTGATATGCAATGGACACTGAGGCACATCGGGGTGCTCCCTGATGCACATTTGGACACAACTAGAAAGTTCTGGAGCACAACAGGAGCACCCAATGTGCATCAGAAGTGCCTGATGCACATTGGAGTACTCTTGACAGGGGCTGGATGAACATTATTGCAATTCACTGAAGGGATTTTGTGGAGTTTCTGCAATTTTTGAAAAGTTCCAAAAGTAAAAAGCTGCTATTTTTCTTCATTTTACCATCGGTTTATTTTTGTGTTATTTCACGTTTGTAGGAATGTCATGTGATAAACTTCCCACATTTGCAGTTTTTTTAAAATTTAAATCTAGTTTAAATCCCATTTCTGAATGGGATTTTGCTAGTGTGATAAGGTCCTAAGAAAATCCTGTGAAATGCATGAGGTTGCCATAGGTTGCCATAAAACTTGAAGACATCTACACACATATAAATCAGTAACCTCCAAGAGCCTTGGTCATCAAGACCATATGCAGGTCTTGTAAAATCAGGATTGTGTCTTCTTTTATTGAGTCAATCCATCTATAATATGGTCTTCTTTTCTGACTGTCTTCTGCTTTTTCCAGCATTATTTTTTTTCCCAGTGAGTCATATTGTCTCATGGTATGTCCAAAGCACAATAGCCTTAATTGAGTCAATGTAGCTTCTAGTGTGATTTCAGACCTCATTTGCTCTCAGATTCATTTATTTCTGAAACTTTCCTCCAGCACCATGTTTCAAATGAGTTTTCTTCCTCCCAGTTTTCTTCACTGTCTAGCTTTCACAACACAGAGACTGAAAACAGTGTGACGTGGATGATTCTAACTTTGATATTTTTAAGGCTATACAGTCGGCCCTTCTTATACATGGATTTTTTATACACGGATTCAAGTATACACGGTTTGACAATGTTCAAAAAAAGTATAAATTTCAAATATCAAACCTTGATTTTCCATTTTTTATAAGGGACACCATTTTGCTATGTCATTATATTTAATGGGACTTGAGCATACACGGATTTTGTTATACATGGGGGATCTAGGAACCAAACCCCAGCGTATAACAAGGGTCCACTGTATCTTTAAACTTGAAGATCTTACAGTCCCACCGCACATGACTCCTTCCCAGGGATTGAAAGAATATTTGCAAATACAGATTTTCAAAACTGGGAGCCTTTTCACACTACAGTTACATCACTGTGATTCTACTTTAACTGCTAGGATTTCGACCTATGGAAAACCAGGATCTGCAGTTTAGGGAGAGTTATACAGAATTCTAAACTAGAGAACTCTTTCAAAAAATATTTATTTCATTTCCACAAAGAATACTAAATCAACATCAACCCTACCACTTTGTGGGAGATGGAGAGGCCTTTACGTTGTTGCTGCCACTGATGTTGTCATTTTCGGCAGTCCATGAAGTTCTTTGAGGTTTCCAGAGATAGAAAATTGGACCCAAGACCTGTCCACCCCTTCTCCAGACATACAGATTTGTATTTCTATAGTTTCTTCCAGTTCACTGGCTAGGTCCCAGTGAACTGCCCACTACTGTTTCATGAAATTGTCTATCTTCTGTTTCTCTTACTGAGTATGTACCATGATTAGCTGATCACAGGGTTGTTGTTTTTTGGGGGGGGGGTATATGCAGTCCATTTCTTCTTGCAGAAGCAACATTGTCACTGAAGTTCATATATACAGTTTTTTAAATGAGAGCTTTCAAAGATATGGGGAAAATGTGATGGAGTTTTTTCAATCTCATTCCCCTCCCACTTTTGTAGGAAGAAATTTATTTCAAAACTAATTTTACTTTGGATTTATTCTGAAGTTAGTTCCTTTATGCAGGACAACCACGTAGCCTACTGTTCAGAGGACAGTTTTCTATTCAGAGGCATCTTCTCTGAAAGGCTGTCTACTCCAAATCCAATTTAAAGATAAAGCACCACAGTGAGGGAGATCAACAGAGGCATTGAAATTACCCGTCAACAGTTAGAATCTGGACAACCAACTAACAAGGTTCACTGTCCCCATTAATCCTCTCTCATTCCACTTTTTCAGCTGCTCTCTCTCCTCTTCCTATATTCCCTCTTTGTCCACAGCTTCTTCAGTTGCTTCAAACTGAAGCTGTATGTACACTAGAAATAATGCAGTTCGACAACACTTTAACAACCATGGCTCTATCCTACAGAATCCTAGGATCTGGGGTTTTGTAAGGCACCAGCACTCTTTGGAATACAAGGCTAAACACCTTGTAAAACTACAAATCCCAGGATTCCATGGGATGGAGCTACAACACTTAAAGTGGTGTGAAATTGCATTAATTTTACAATGTAGATACACGCTGAGTTCAGTAGTTTGCACTCATTTAACTCAGAATGGGGGAGAAGGGGCAGAGTCTTGCCCTTCCCAGTAGGCTCAGGCAGTAGCAAACTGCTGCAGCATGTCCTAGCCTGTATGTTCTATCTTACTAATGAATGCTGGCATCTTTTTTTATTTTTATTTTTTATTTAGGTATTTATATCCCGCCCTTCAGCCCTAATGGCTCTCAGGGTGGCTTACAATATTATTTTTAATCAGACAGTTCCCTGCCCTCAGGCTTACAATCTAAAAGACACGAAACAAAAGGAGAAAGGAATGATGGAGGGAAAGGGGATGAGGTCCAGTGGTTCTTCTCTCCCTCTAAAGCCTGGACCAAGGCAGATGGATTGGAGGGAGGGCTCTTCCTTCTTCCAGGCTAGTCCTGATGGAGCTGGACTTGCCTGGCGAACTCCCTCTCAGGCCGGCAGATGGAAGTTGTGGAGGGCAGAGTCTCCTTCCTTCAGGCTTAGTCCTGATGGAGCTGGACTTGCCTGGCGATTCTTGACCACACTGTGATGTTGCTTGGCTACATGTGCCTGAGTTTTCATCTGTGAAATGTTGGAGGGTATGACACTACTCACCTAGTCACGATCTTCCTCAGAGCTGATGACAATAGGAACCCGTGCACATTTCCAGGCCAAGTGGTACGAAAGGGCCCCAGAGCCTGACTATGTTGCATATCTTTTTGTCCCATAGGTGTCAAACAAAATGGTTTCACCATGGAAGCCAAGGAGGAAATTCCTCCTACCAGGATCCAGGCTGCTTCACTGACTGAAGACCCTCCTCCATTCCTCCTTTTCTTACTACATCTAATATCTGTGCCATCTCCCACATCCACTTGCCCACCTGTCTGCTTGCCATCCTTTCCACTACGAAAGCTGTAGGTGTGCCCACTAGAAGGCCCCTGGACAGCACATTTTTGGAGTCAGTGAAGGGAGCAGGAGATGAAGGAGAGTTTAGCACTCTCTGAGGCAGTTCATTCCACTGTTGAACAGCTCTTATCTTCAGGAATTTCTTCCTAATGCTTAGTTGGAATGCCGTTTCTTGTCATCTGAATCCATTGGTTTGCATCCTACCCTTACGCCAACTTCCATGTGACAACCCTTCAAATAGATAAAGATAACCATTGTATCACCTTTTAGTCTTCCTTTCTACAAGGTGAACGTAGCAAGCTCCATCAACTCTTCCTCACAGGGCTTGGTTTCCAATGAACACATTCCAGCTTGTCAATATTCTTGTTAAACAGTGGTGCCCAGAACTGGTTTGTAGTTCTATTTATGATGGCGTAAATAGTCCTATATTTGCCTGTGTATGTACAAATGAGTGTCTGCACATTTTATGCACATTTGTGTCCTCTTTTTGTCATTTTGTTTGGTGATGTGGGGATCCATTCTGGACCCACCTCCCTCGCTGATACAAAAAACTGTGAGGCTTCAAATATCTCTATCTAATGGTGGTGTCACATGCAGGCACCAACGTGCATGCATGGCCATTGTGGACAACAGGTCTTGCCGTCCATGGGTGCTCAGAGCCACAGATGGCAAGCCCACAGATACAGAGCCAAACTGTATTATCTACTCTGACTATCACCAAGACTCCAGGGAGATTACGACACCATGGTGTAAATGTGTGATGCATCCTCTTTTGAAGCACACAGAAATGTTCTGATATAGGGTTGAAAATATCACACTTTATTCACATTCTCGGAAAGTTGACAGTTCAAGAACAAGCCATAATAACACTAACAATTTACTACATGCCTGTGTTAGCTCCACCCTACCTCCTTTTCCCCATAGGACGCATAGGCACACTAAGCAAGGTTTTTTGTGTTGTTTTTTAATTAATTTCTGAGATCACGCAACTCCAAGCTCTCATCTCACAAGATTAACACAATCTTTTGAATTCTGTGTGGATTCACCATTTCCTTCCTTCGGTTTCAGTATCCTTAGAAAACTAATTTTTATCCTTTGTTCACCATGGATCCCATGCTGTGGCTTGCCATTATGGTTCAGCTGATGGAGGGCTTTTTAGAGATGGCACCAGCACATATTTTCTGGCGGCAACAGCTGCACTGTATTATTTTTAGATATGTAAGAACAAGGCAACTGTCCTTGGCAATGCTTACACCAGATCTTAGGAAGAGAAAGGTGTTTCCCATCACCTATTAGGTGACCCCTTTGTTGAACTGTAGATGACAGAGATTGAACCTATGGTTTTTGGCATGCAAAAGGTATTCTATCACTGGATTGTTTCATATTCTTTCATTGCAGTCTTCTAAACCGGTCATGGCTGCATTATGTTTTATCTAATCCCTTGTCCATTAGCTAAGTCTTGTGTCTCTTCATCTCATTCCTCCTGGAGTTGTACTGGCAGATGCTGAAAGAAGAAAAGTCATTGGGCTCTGAATAGCAAGCCAGTGTTACAATTGTTCAGTCACACCAAGACAATCCAAGGAGTTTTGTTTTTTTCTGGCTCTTCAGCCTGAATGAAACTCTTAAGGCTCTGCCAGTTTTGGAACAGAAAGTTGGAACTTGAGATATTTGTCTACGCAGCTTAGCACAACATCCAAAGAACATCCAAGGAAAGCCAAGTGGCTCACAATGGATGAATGGTTGCCATTCCATTGACTCAGCAAGCAATAGAATCTTGATTAATCTTCATGGCAATATGCACCAGAGCGGGAAATCCAAGTCAGATATAATAGACTAGGTGTGGGCTGAATGTGGCCCCCAAGTCTTTTTGGTGGCCCTTGTACCTTCCAGATTCCTCATATTATCCTTATTCAGGCCTAAAATAAAATAAAATAAAATAAAATAAAGCCTCTTCTTGAAGTCACCAGCTGTAGTGATTCAGCTTTTAAACAGAATGCATCCTGCTGCACTGTCTAACATTTTAAAATACTAGTATTTCAAAACTAGAAATGGGCTTCTCAAGACAAGATTCTGAAACATTTTATTTCCACTCTCAAGTGTTTTGTTAAGACAAGACATATCAAAACAAAAGAAAGGTCTCCCCCTCCCTCCCTCCTTTCCTTTTTTCTTTCTTTTTTAAGTTCTTTCTTTCTTTTTTAAATGCAAGATTTATAATACACCAGTGAAATGGTACAGTTGCATTATAAGACTACATTTAAAAAAAACAGAGAAGGATATTTGGTTTTCAAAACATTACAAGCCATGCCCCAGTTTATTTTTTTTTTTTTTAAATTGGAAGGACCTTAGTGCAGATCCAAGCTATGGCTTGTTAGCATAGCCTACACCATCCAAGCTGAATATGGGGTTTCATATTTTCATATTTTGATACCTACTGCTTAGCATGTTTTTAGAGGTCCCGATGACCTTTAGAACACTAGCAAGTTTCACATGGCAAAGGCATGCAATCCCAAAGATATTTGAAAACCTAGATAGCACTAAATAAATTTTAAATGGGTTTGCTGATTACTCCATTCTTCTCCAGGCTCTTCACATATCCTCTTGCAATAAGGACTGAGCAAGTCCCATTGCAGAGCAGTTGAAGACTATATCTCCTCCTCACCCAGGCTGTATCCTTGTTTTCCGTTCCCATTGAACCATCCTGGAGTTGTCTCAAATCCTATCATTGTTTTGTCAGTCCTAAGTTAAAGCCATCAGTCATTCTGGAATCTAATTGTCAACTCCATGGGAAAACCATCAAGTCTTTGTTACACCATGTGGGAATGTTAAGTAGCTCTCAAGGGTGCAGAATAGGATATAAATATCCACCCCATACATAGCCACTTTGCTGCTGCAAACTGAGGCTCTCTTCCACAAACCATAGGTCCATTATTTCCTCAGACTCCATCTGAGCCACTCTCCGTCTTCTGTGGAACCCTCTCTTCAGGACTAGTAATTATCATCCCTCCTAACTCCTGATTTCTCATCATCCACCCTTTCACACCTTTCCTTTCTGTTGACCTTGTGTGAGTCTTAAAATTGCATTGGTTTTGTTTGCACATTTCTAAATAAAACTATTTCTAAATAAAACTCTTTTATTCATTAAAACCAGAGTCTCTCTGCAGTGAGTACTGGTATACATAGGTGGAATGATCCCCAAAGTTACTCAACCTCTCATAGTCCTCTTTTTGAGCTAATATTCCCTTAAATTACCATGGAGACACCGTCATTAATGGTGGGGACCCCCTGACCCCCCCCCCATTTTGGGGCAACAGGCTATAGACAGACACTCAAAAAGAATGAAATCGTTTGACCTGAAGGTACATGGACTGCAATCAAACATCCCCTCAGCATGGTGTAAATATCTGAATGTGAAGTTATGCTACATCAGCACTATGCAACCCTTAAGCAATGCAATAACTGAGTGCTGTTGTGCAATGTGTGGCTGCAATGCCCAATGGGCCACAATAGAGCATGGTGTGCAGTACACAAGCACAATGCACAATGTTGCTGTGTGAGCAACTCTGCTTCCACTGCTGTCAGCAGAATACAACTTCTGTTTCTAGCCCTGTTGCATGTATTATGGACCAAATTTATTTTCTGTTGCACTAGTTGATTAAAATTATGGAGATATGGGAAAGATTTAGGAGAAAGGATACATATAAATAAAATAAGTAAGATAAAATAAGATCTTCCTAACACCAGGGGGTAAACTGAAGCTGGTAGACTCTTGCTAATGATTTTTAGACAGTGATTGGATGGCCACCAACCAAGGTTGCTGTGGCAGTAGATTTCCTTCATCAGCAAGAGGTTAGACTTAGACCTTTGGGATTCTGCCAATCCTTAAACTTTTCCATCTCCTGGAAATCCATTGGGCCCAACACTGCCTCAAGGAGGCAGTTCAAGTACTGCACCATTCTGACACAGCCCTTGTCTGTGAATAAAAATGCTTTCCCTTCTGCCCCCAAAGTACAAGACATTGGGACCTAATAACATATATTATCAGTCTCTGATATTAATAGCGCAAGTTGCCACATGATGCGACAGTGATTAAAGTGAACATGGACAGAGGTCTCCCTATCTCCTGAGAGAGTCTCCTCCGCCCCCCCTGCAAACAGAAAATAAACACAGCCCTTCCAGAAGCGTAAATGCCAATAACTGTGAAATTTTGATTAAATAATAGATATGTGTTCTGAAGCACTTCTTTATAGCATGTGATTAAGAAAGATAACTAGACATCCTTACAGCTATAATGATAATAATTACCACAACACATAAAGTGTAGAATATGACACTGGAAAGGCCATTATTAACCTTTCCAAGGGTTATTTTTTGGTGTGTTTTTTGACACTGCGGACAGCAGCTTCAAGAGAGCTAAATGCAACTTATAGCCATAGGATTTTTCAAAAAAAGGGGAAAAGAAAAGAAAAGAAAAGAAATTCTCAGCCCTCTTGCTAATACTTTCAGGACAGAAGATGAGTCTTCTCTTTCAAGCAGATGTTTGTTTAAGATCTGACATCTGGGCAGTTCCTATAAAGCATTCTTTTTATTAAGATTTCTGCAACTGTTAGTAATTAAGAGAATTGCCACAATTCTTCTTTCCCTTTAAATGTTCACTCTGAAAAACAGTTCTGGGCCACAGATTCAGGGTTTTTCAAGGAACTACAAACAAAGCAGTTCTCTGAGCCTTTGTATATTATGACTACAATTCTACATTGTGATCTGTGTTGTATAATTTCACATATATATAGCCATGTAACTGAGGTGATACAGAACTCTCCTAGTGAATTGTGAAGATATGTATCAGGGCACTGGTCAAAGTCTTCAAATGCACATTGGACCTTACTGAGGTGCATCAGCAGTCCCTGGCTGGTGTTCCAATGGTCTCAATGAGCTACAGTCATTTCACTGGCTCCCCTATATGTAGTAATGTCATGGCAGCCCCTTGCTGAATACATACATTGAAAAACAGCTCAATTCTGTTTCCCACAGACATAAGTCCACTTATGTAAATGTAAGTCTCATACTGAATTTCAACCTATTTATTCATTTGTATGTAGTGGTTTGAATATTGGACTGTGAATCTGGAGACCAGGGTTCAATTCTCTGCTCAGCGATGAAACCCATTGGATGGCCTTTGACAAGTAACATGCTCTCGGCCTCAGGGGAAGGCAATGGCAAACCCCTCTGAACAAATCCTGCCAAGAAAGCTCCAGGATAGATTCACCTTAAGGTCACCATAAGTTGGAAACAATGTGAAGGTGCATGACACTTCACTTAGGCAGAAAAAAAGTGAAATGCACAGATATAGGATAGATGACATTGGCTTGACAACAGTACATGTGAAAGGGGCCTAGGAGTCTTAGTAGAACACAAACTGAATGAGAGACAACAGTATGATGCGGCAGCTAAAAAACAACAACAACAATGTGATTCTAGCCTGTATGTATAGGTGTATAGTGTGTAGATCAGGGGAATTAATAGTACCACTCTGTTCTGCACCTCACCTGGAATCCTGTGTTCAGTTTCTGGGTACACTGTTCAAGAAGGATATTGAAAACAAACAGCATGTCCACAGGAGAATAACCAAAATGATGAAAGCTCTGGAAGCCATGCCCTATGAGGAGAGGCCTAGGGAGTTGGGTAGGATTACTCTAGGGAAGAGAAGGTTAAAAGGTGACATGATAGCCTGTTTAAATATTTGAAAGAAAGTCATATTGAAGAAGGAAGAAGCTTGTTTTTTGCTGCTCCAGATATTTTTATTCAGCCAACCAAAATGCACAAAATACATACTGAGGTTGAAACATGATAGAAAAAGTGCAATGATTAATGTGTTGAATTTACATAATCAGAATGCAGATTAGTAATATGCATAATTATAATAATATGCAAATTATAGGCACAGATATGAGGGACTGGAATATGGCAACCCTAATTAGGAAGAATGTCCTGACAGTAAGAGCTGTTCAACAGTGGAACACACTGCCTCAGAGTGTGGTGGAGTCTCCTTCTTTGGAGGTTTTTAAACAGAGGCTGGATGGCCATGTGTTTAGAATAATTTAATGTGTATTCCTGCATAGTCAGGGGTTCGATTGGATGGCCCTTGTAGTCTCTCCAGCTCTGTGAGACTATGATTTTAAGACCTGTATGCCCCAGACAGTTGGCATTCAGTGACTTTCATGGCAGTATGGTCCTTCGGCATGCTGCCCCACAGCTGTTTTTCCTGCCCTTGATCCCTCCAGGCTTCTCAAATTGCCTCTTTTTAGCTCCTTCACCAAAAAGTGTGGAATGCCTCTGCACAAGGCTTTCCAGGAGAAGCAATGCACCTTTGGGATAAATATCAACCTCTCTCCTCTTTGCACTGTGCCAAAAAGCATCAACAAATGTGTACCAATTTTCAAAAGACAGTAAAAATTTTCAAGATCTGTTGCACATACCAGCTCCAAGGAGGAACCTGGAAAGGTTCATGAGCTTACTTGTATTCCTACTCACAATTTCATGTAAGTGTGAAAGCTAATTGGTTCTGGATAAGGTTCAACACCTTGGGTAACTCTATTGAAGTTCAGATTAAAATCTGGAGGAGATCCATCATTCCACTGACATGTAAACCACCAGCAACCACTTTCCTACTCCTAAAGAGAGCTGTGTGTCCTCAAGGCAGGGCAACACCTTTGAAAATCAAATGTGGATTGACAAACCCCCTCTTGTGTATAGGGTCTACATTTAGATTCAGCACACCGCATTGTGGCCATCACCTTTCCAGGTGTTCTTCTCCCACACAATTATAATTGTGGGATGGGTGTCCTGAACACAGCTAAGCAAGTGATCGGGGCAGCAATTGGTTGGTGTGTAAGCACTGTCAGACAGTCAGTCCAGTCCAGGTCAGTCACAGATTATTTGAGCAAGATGAAGGGAGAAACACAAGGGAGGTTGTCAGTGGGTCCAGAAGTCATTGCAGTGGAACAGAAATCTGAATACACAAGCCAGCAAAGAGTAAACAGAGCAGTCCAAAAGGCAGCCAGTCCAAGATCATGAAAACAGGAACCTGAGAGAGTATTGCTAGTCAACCAGATAAGATAGTTGTCAGCACTAAGGTTGAGGGAGAACTGGTGGGATGTTCATAGGTAGCTTCTTCAAGGCCACAAGTGTCGAATTAGTGCCTAATTAAGTCAATGTCTGTTACTCGTGCAAAACACAAGTTTTTTTCTGCAAAAAAATCCCACACAGAAAACCACATGTTTTTCTCCACAGAATCACTCCACTGCAATACTTCAAAATGCCAAATACTAGGAGAAAATTGCACAAAATCTTTGTTGTTGTTAATCATCCTCAAGTCAATCTTGACCCATAGTAACAACCCTGTGGAGGAGACATCTCCAAGACTTCCTGTTCATCATTGCACTGCTTAGCTCCTACAAACCTATACCAGTGACCTCCTTAACACAGTCCATCCATCTAGCATGTGGCCTTCCTCTCTTTCTATTTCCCTCTACTTTTCTTAGCATTATTGTTTTTTTTCCAGTGAGTCATGCCTTCTCATGATGTGTCCAAAGTATGACAGCCCCAGTTTTGTCATCTAGGCTTCCACAGAGATTTCTGGCTTGATCTGTTCTAGGATCCATTTATTTGTCTTTTTGGCTATCCACTATTATTCTTGCTGATGAGCTGGTAATGAATAATTGTGAATATTCTTTCCACCCCTAGTCCAGAGAGTCTGGAGGGGTCAAGGCCACAGAAACATTCTTTGGGAGGTTGTGTGTGGCCTCAGGTCCCTAGTTGCCCATCCCTGGTTTAACTATTGATGTTTCACAGCACCAGAAAGTGAACGTGAAATCAGAGTGCATCATTTGTTTTGCTGGAGTAAGTGCTTATGTGGATGGAAAAGTGAGTATGTGAACTAGTAAATTTTCTGACAGTACCACTGATGTGCCTGTTAAACAGGAGAGACCACTGAAATACATCTATGCCCATAAAACTAAACAAATCTGTCCCTGTCTCACAGAAAAGTGCAAATGGTTCCAACATTTTAGGCATATACATCATTGTGGACCATTGATGGTTCTCTGGCAGCCCCTGTAAATCAAGATTTGGTTCCTTGCCACCAAAAATTAAGAATGCCTTGGGCATTCTATGCTCCTTTTGATATGATAAAAGAGTGTCTCCTTAGTCAGAAAACTTCACTTCAGTAGAAACAATTTGGCGCAAAAACAAGAAAATGTCATTTGTCTACATTATGGCCTGACAGTATGATGTACGGTGCATGGGGAAGCCATAAATCGTAGGTCAGGTCCACGCAACAACGCCCTCTTGTAAATAACGTAAGAGAGCCAATAATGCAAGTGGCAGAGGACAGTGCTTTTAAAATCCTCTAATTAAGGCAGATCGAAGCAAATCCAACCAAGCCAAGGTTCCTTCAACAATTTATTATTGAAAACACAATTAGCTGCAGGCGCTCAGAGGAGCTTTGTGAAAATCAAAGGCTGTGCTACAACTTAAAGTAAGTTTTCAAGTCACTGACTCATTAATACGAGAGGAGGTCTGCATGGCTGCAAGGCACTGAGTCAGAGCGTTCAGGGTGGGGGAATACCGAATGGCTTCTGCAGTGTTTGGGCCAAAATACAAATGATAAAATAATAATGCAACCGACATTTGGCAGGCTGCTGTCTTCTGTAACCTCATTCTTGGCATACATAGAGTGGTGGGACTTACTGGTATGTATCAGCGTGGAAAGGTTATTGTGTTTTTGCCCAGTCCCCACACATAAATGGCTGCAAACAACAGCCCTGCTCCCATATGCATTCATTTCAGGATCTCAGTATGGGGTACTCTGCCGCTGGCTCCCTGGCTGCCTGCCAGATATCTGCTCTGGTAGAACTGGAAGAGAAGAGAGAAGGTAAGACTCCAGAGGACACTGTATCAGGAAACAGAATGTGGGATTGTTGGACTGAGCAAGCAGGGTTCTTCTCAGTGGGAGAGGGCCCTGGTATTCTCATGCCTGTGTCTTCCTTATTAAATCTATTCTAGTTTGCGCAGCCTTTCCCACACTGCAAAACGAGTAGGAAATGTGTTATCCAAAAGGTAAATCAAAGTGAACACAGATTTACAAACAATGGTGCAGATGATGATTTGAATAAAGGGTGGGCAACATACAGATTATGGGCTATGGGTGCCCCTCTCCCCCCAAAACACTCTCTAAACAGCAAAAAAAAAATCATTTAAAGGGGAAAAATAAGTTCCTGGAAGCTTCCAGAAACACAATGAAAGAACAGTATGGCTGAGATTTTGCATGAAATGTAGCAATAGCACTTATATTTCTATAGCATTTTGTAATGCTAAGCACTCTGTTGTGCTAAGCACTACAGCGCTGTAGCTATGGTCCATCTCCAAATCTGCCCCCCCCCCCTAAAAATACCTGAAAAGCCAGGCAGTTGCAATGAGTGATGAGATTCTATGACACCGGCAATTGGGGCACCGAAGGAGGACATTTCTAGCCCCCTCCCACCAGTGAGCCATGGTACAACAAGCAGAAGCAGGGACTACTGAGTTTTCAACTCAGAATTTTGGACCTTTCTTTACTACTCATACTAGCACTGCTCATGTTGCAATGGTAACAGCAAGGAGAGCTATTCTTGGTGGTCACAAACTGGCAGCTAATATCTGTAATCTTGTTCAGAGGTAATGCTTTATTGTTTAATGAATAGGCCTTCATATGTTGATCTTCCCATTTCCTTTTTAATCTTACCTGAAGAGCTGTGAGGTTAGATTTTACTTTCAACTAATTGCAGAGTTTATTTTCCTGTAAGCACAGTTTACAATTTGGTCCAAACCTAAAACTCTTGTTAACGTTAAGTATAGTTTAGGGAAAGAAGACAATTTTATACACACCATGGTTAAGCATTTAGCTTGCTGCACTGACTATAGTACAGATTAACCACTGTATGTCTAGGTTCAGACAATAACATGTAAATAGAAGTGAAAATTTCTGATCTCTTTATGATCTTCATGCCACGAGGAGAGGGGAAGGGAGAGTGCACTTGCCCCAGGATTAGTCACGTAATATTTAGTGTCGCATCTGAATGAGACCAATGTTGTTCCCAGTGTATTTCTGAAGTTAAAAATGGCGGACACAGCAAAGCTCTCTCTTTTGCACCTCTGATGAAACTCCCCATTCTTTCCTTATTCATCTTCCCCTTGAAAAGCATGGAATTGCCTTGCATTTCTCTGCCTCATAACAGAGTGACAAGATGAGATGAGTAATCTATCCAACATCTTCACATCAACTTTACATGACTTTATTCTATCCATGGAATGCCAGAGCTAAAATTGCCTAAATATTAAATACAGCAATTTCATTTTTCATCTCTAAAGACCAATGATCTTACTCAGTATGAGGCAACTCAACAGGCCGCTTCCAACTTTGTCCATGAATGATGGGAAAGTTGTGCACAGAGAAGTGCAAGTCACTTTTCAGGAATGACAACTACATCCGTTTATAGTCTGGGGAGACAACACTGGCAAAAATCTAATTGTCAGTCCCAGCTAGATTTGACTCATTAAATCAACTGCTGAAGAGTAAGTCAACACTTTGGTAAATCTCATTGATTTATGAGGACAAGCAATTGGATTTAAGGCCTAACTGTGAAGTGGTTAGTGCATTAGCCTAGAACTTCACAGATCCCCATTAAGCTATGAATCTCACTGAGTGATGTTGGACCAATGATTCAGCCTGACCCATCTCACAGAGGAAGTGAGGAGACTGAAATATGCCCCCTTGAGCTCATTGGAGGAAAACTGGATATCAATAACAAATTAATATAGTATATCATTACAATCTAAATCTACAGTGTGCCTTAATCCTGATTCTGCAAGGACTTTTTACTGTACTATAGACATACTTTGAGAGCCAGCACGGTGTAGTGGTTTCAACACTGGATGATGACTCTGGAGACCAGGGTTCAAATCCCCATTCAGCCATTGAAATTCACTGGGTGACCTTGGGCAAATCACATTCTCTCAACCTTAGAGGAAAGCAAAAGCCCTCTGAATAAATCTGGCCAAGAAAACTCCATGATAGGCTCACCTTAGGGTTGCCATAAGTCAGAATTGACTTGAAGGCAAACAACAACAGCAACAAAAACATATTTTTCCAGAGCTGGACCAGACTGATACAGTCCAATCTGGAGCAACGAGGAGGGAATTATCAAACTAGAGAAGAGGATGTGGCTATTATCAAAGGACAAATCTCTCCTCCTAGGTACTCTAAATGTGTGAAGATCCAAAATGTTACAAATCTTCAAACTGCTTCCATCAGGAAAGCTGACAAATCCCAAGCTGGAAGAATTTGTTTTTCTTTTACACACACATAGACACACACACACCAGTAATATCCTCAACACAACAACAAATCTTCGAGAGGGAGAAGGAAGTAAGACTTGGAGGGATGACTAAGTTGCATCCATTCTCCCAGAGGTATAATGTATACAAATCAAATCAAAATATAAATCATTCTACCCTGTTGTGGGGTTTATGCACAGTTTCTTTTAATAAAATATGCAAATATTTTGCAGTAAATTGATTTCCCAGTTTCAGTTCTCTTATCTCTGTATTTATTATTCATGATCTTTCTACTCCCCTACTTGAGCAGAAGGGGAGAAATGAGGTGGGGAGGGTAGTGGGGGGAGATCTGTGTAGAGTTCACTAAGCTTTGAGGAACTAGCTGTATTATTGTTATTATTAGCACAATTTTATACTCCTAGGAATGAAAGATAAATGTAGATATTACTTCTAATTTCAGCCAAAGCTAAGAGGTAATACAATGACACCCTCTTTTAATGCAAATCGCTGCAATAAATGGCTTTGTAGCCCATGCACTCAGCTGCCTGGCAAATTGCAATGGAAGTTTGAATTGCTGAGCAAAATGACTGTTGTTTAACCTGTGGCCAAGCTGGATACTATTAGTACTGTTGTTAAAGGTGTATATACATCAGAGCTGCCGGGAGAGAAACAATCCCTGAACCTGCAATTGTTATGGTAAAATCTTGGTGCTTTAAAAAAAAAAAACCTTATACACACAGATTCACATTTAAACATGAAGTAACTGTTGAAAGTGCTTATCTGTTGCATAATACCACTCCTGATGTCATTTTCTTCCTATGCATTAAGCTATGGCACTGATGTATACTTTCAGACAAGGATGTTTGTGTGTGTACCTGCCTTCAGGTGGTCTGTTGACTTATGGAAACCCCATTAATTTCATAGGGTTTTCTTAGGAAAGTTGGTTTTGCCAGTTCCTTCCTCTGAAGCTTGCTTATCAATGGCAGGACTGACCACAAGAAGGTTTGGTGCTTTCTAAGAAAATGAGATGTAAAGTAAGGATATAAGCAAATGACATGGAGCCAAAGTATCTGAATGGCTACCTCCTGCTGTATGATGGGCCTGCGGAAAATCTGGGAACTCTGATACAGGCCCTATTGTGTACCTCGTCTGAGAAGCTAGGTTGCTGAATATATAAGACAAAGCATTTAAGTAATCACACTTTAACCAAAGAAGAAGAAAAAATGAAAAAAGGAACAAAATCAAATATGGAATGTTTTATTTTAGCATGATTCAGGAAACCCCCAACAAAAATGGTCGTCCCCCCCCCATTTTTCCACAGGCCTTCACATCTCTACTCAGAAGTAATTGAGGAATTTCTGTCTCAAAAATAACTGACAACATCTGACAACAGACATATGTAACTGACAAAAGAAGAAACATCTAAGACAAAAGATATGCCTGTGACTCTGACACTATCATTTTTCTTCTCCTATAATTTTTAACATCCTTGCCTGATGAAGAAGCCTGTGGAGCTTTGAAAGCTTGCATGATGTATTTTATGCTTTTTAGTTGATCCAATAAATGTATCACTGTTTTGTGGATTTTGAAGTTTGCTGCATTTTGCTGCAAGGCTGTCATGACTATCCCTGAATACGTTACATGGTGTGGATATACTGTAATTCCTGTTGATAACTGCTGCTCTCAAGAATGCAAAATGTTGTCACCCTTTGCAGGTCTAGTGCAAGGGCCATTGCAGGTAGGGGTACCAAGACACACTCACACATACAGAGGTTATGTAATAAAGCCCAGCTTTATTCAATTGTATATCGTTGGCATGGCATAAGGTCTGAACTAGTGATCTGATGTTATCTATTATCTGATGACATCCTCTTCCAGCCTGACTTCCAGAGGGCAATACTGACTATCATGGGTACATGGGTGGCTCCTGAACTGGATGTGAACCTGCATCCAAAGGTGTCTTAAGGAGAATCCCATAAAAGGAGACAACAATTTTTTGTTGCAATTTATCTTGGGTTTTGTTTTTTAAATCACCCACTGGGTGAAATAAAAGGTTGATGCTAGTGATGAGAATTGCCACTGAATAACCCAGCATAACAGAAACGTCATCTGGTTGTGTTAAAAATATATATATCAATAATTACAGCAGCCAACAGCAACATTTACTCTGTGTGCTTACCTCCATAGTTACCCAAGTACTTTATAAATCAGTGTGAATCCAGGGAAAATGGAAGTACTGGTGATAGGTTCCCCGGTTTCTGGTGGTGAGATCTGTCACCCGGTCCTGAACGGGGTCACGCTCCCCCTGAAGGACTCGGTGCACAGCTTGGGAGTACTCCTTGATTCGTCGCTCCAGCTAACTTCTCAGGTGGATGTGACGGTCAGGAGTGCTTGTTATCAGCTTCGGCTGATACGCCAGCTGCATCCCTGCTGGACCGAAAGGACCTTGAATCTGTTGTACATGCTTTGGTAACCTCTCGATTGGATTTCTGCAATGCGCTCTACATGGGGCAACCCTTGTACCAAACCTGGAAGCTGCAATTGGTGCAGAACATGGCAGCTAGATTGGTCGCTGGTACTTCCAGGTCGGACCATATAACACCTATTTTAAAAGATCTTCACTGGCTGCCTATCCGCTTCCGAGCTCAATACAAGGTGTTGGTTTTGACCTATAAAGCCCTAAATGGCCTGGGCCCAGGGTACTTGGAGGACCGCCTCTCCCCATATAATCCGCCTCGCACTCTCAGATCCTCCGGGACTAAATTGTTGGAGGTCCTTAGGTCTAACCTCACACAGACCTCACAGAGGGCTTTTACTATTGCTGCCCCTTCACTCTGGAATAAGCTCCCTGCAGAGCTTCGCTCCGCCGCCTCATTAGCTGTCTTCAAGAAACAGCTGAAAACATATCTATTTCGGCTGGCCTTCCCACCTTAGATTGTCTGTTTATTTTCCTGCCCCCTTTCTTTCCCTTTCGACCCCGGACCGATGTAAACTATTTTCTCCTTTTCCTTGCCCTTGACATGTGTATTTTATTGTTTTCCTGTTCCTGTTTTTTGTAGTAATGTTTTTAACTGTTATATTGAATTTTTATCCTGCATTGAAATGTTTTTTAAAATTTGTAAGCCGCCCTGATCATATCTATGGAAGGGCGGGGTAGAAATAAAATTTATTATTTATCATTATTATAAATCAGGCCTTAGATTCTGAGCAGGAAAGAACTCAAAGGGAAGGTTGGGAAAGGCATGAGCAACAGTGTGCAAATGCAGTTAATACACTTAGATTTCACTTTAATTGGAAATGAGGGCAACACGTCGGGTTATAGGAGGCAGACCGGAGATGTAATGAACCAAGATCAAGCATATTAAACAAACCTAGTGTTCTCCAAAAGTAGCTCAATAAGACTGTTCACTTAAAAGTAACCTATTTCCAACTCAAACCCAAATGAAAATCACTATTCCCATTTCCCATGCTTGATTGTTAGCAGTATCAAGACACTGACTCCATTTCAATTAACACCAGGGCCAAACTACACATTGATTGTAGTCTGTTTCTGTTTTGTTTCTAGATGGGCCTACTTAAGCTGACCATTTTGTTTTGCAGCATAAGCAGTTCTATGGGGAGACAATCTGGAACACACTCTTCATCTGATCTGGATCCTGTGCCACTTTCCTGTCAAAACACCATGCTCCTACATTTTCCGCTGCCTTCCAATGTGTTGTTTTCTGGAAATTGAACATTCAGCAGCAAAGAGTGTCATATATTTTAAGAGGGAAGTCCAGACATCCTCAGTGCTACCAAATCTTGTGGGGAAAACAGACAGGAATGCTTTCAGTTTGAGACAAAAATCAATGCTGTAAGTAAAAGGTATCATTGTACTTATCAAGTAAAGAGTGGCAGGGGGTAATAGGTAAATAGATTGTCCCTAATGTTTCCTTGATTCTTTACATGGATTGGTACTAGGGATGTGATTCTTCACTAATGTTTTTTCTCACAGGAAGCAATAGTGATTTTAGAAATATTCTTCCCACTACATGACATTTTGCAAAATACATGTTGGCAGTGGTGCCTCAAACCCTGGTGTTTCTCAGTGAGGGCCCACTGCTGTGGCAAAGCTGATAGGGGCACAGCCAAAGGAGGGCCCAATTGGTTGTCACTCCTCTTCTGGGGTGTCATCTAGTGCATGC
Organism: Sceloporus undulatus; assembly: GCF_019175285.1. Classification (NCBI taxonomy): domain Eukaryota; kingdom Metazoa; phylum Chordata; class Lepidosauria; order Squamata; family Phrynosomatidae; genus Sceloporus; species Sceloporus undulatus. The sequence goes on along the minus strand of NC_056522.1, from coordinate 356,329,007 downwards.
TACACCCCCTGCACCCCCCCCCCCCCCCAGTGATGCTACTCGTTGTTGAAGACAATGACTGGTGTCCTTCATGAGAGTTAGGTCTTCATAAGTAGACCTAGTATGTAAGAATTAGAACTGGTCAGTTTCGTAATGTCCTTATCCAATAGGGGACTGCTGTTACATTACTATATAGCAAAGCTAGCAAAGTGCACAATGCATATTGCACACTGATGTGCTCTGTGCGCTGATCTGCACTGTGAACCAATATACACCATGCACATTGGTTGTAATGTGCATCAGGCACTCTTGCTGGTGTCATGACATGCATCTTCACAATTCACTAACGGGGTTTCTTAGCACTTCTGGTAGTTAAGTACAGTGCGCCCTTGCCTTACGCGGGGGATCCGTTCCGGACCCACTCACCCCCCACGTAAGGCAAATAGCACGTATGCTCGAGCCCCATTGGATGTAATGGGGCTCGTGCATTGCACGCGGTGCACGCACCATGGGCACACACACCATTAATTCTCCGTCACATGGCTTTCAGCATAAGCTGAAAGTCGCGTAAAAGGCGCCCACTGTATATGTAAAGGTATGGTAAATAAAAAGTGACATAGGATTCTAGTGTGTTTTCACAAGTTGAGAATTTTGTATGCAAAATTCATACATGGTTATGTTGCACCGCTAGAAAGTTATTTTAGTCAAATTATTGTGTTTTATTTTGTGTAGAAAACATCTTGTTCTGTGCATAAATTAATACTTCTGCAAAGCAAGAAAGATAGCCAGCTTATTCCTATGTATAAGACAAGCCAGCCTTAGAGGCTTCTTTAACCAAGTCTAGTTTTTGTTGATCTCCTGTTCTATCCACAGATGGGTTTCCTGACACATTAAACACAATTGTTCCCCTTTTTATCTCACTTTTAAGCATCTACGTTGCATTAATCCAACATAGTCAGCCCTCAGTATATGTGGACTTGCCATCTGTGGATTTAAGCATCCACGGATGACAAGCCCAAGTTGTTCCCAGTGGCCTTGTATCCAGGTGATTGGCGGCTCCGTTTGATCAGTGGCTGCTTCTGTGCCCACCTCTTCTATATTCTCTTCAGCCATTGGTTGAAGGGAGCCGTCAATCACTTAGGGAGGAAGACCAGGTGATTGACGTCTCCCTTTGGCCAGTGTCTGATGAGAATGTGGAAGAGGTGAGAATACAAACAGTCACTGTTCATTCATTTTAACTTCAGAGCACCGTTCATGTTATGTACCTCCATCTCAAAAATAAACTTGAGATCCCTTAGCTTTTTGTGTTCTGGTCAGGAGTGGCTTCTCTGGTCTTCTGAGCCCTCAGGGGTGGCAGGTAAGAAGCCCTGTTGTTCCTAATGGGGGCGTGCCCAAGTGGCCATGTTGCCATTGGAAACAATGGGACTTGACTTTTGGTATCCACAGGTGGTCCGGAATGGATCCCCCGCGGATACCAAGGGCCAACTGTAGTTCACCAAAACATTTTGATATCTTAATGATATCCTGTACTCAGGATAAGAGACCTCTGTTAGGATAGAATATAGAGAAATGCAGTGTTTCAAATTGATAAGGAGTGAGGCAAAGCTGCATTTTATCACCCTATCTGTTTAACTTGAATACTGAACATATCATATGCAAAGCTGGATTAGACTCTGAGGAAGGAAGCATCAAAATGGAGAAAGGAAAGTCTGTTGACTTTCAAGCTATGTAGATGTGACCATACTACTAGCAAACAATAGCAAGACTTGCAGTGACTACTGAAGAAAGTTAAGGAAGAAAGTGCAAAGGCAGGTTTACAACTGAACATTAAGAAAACCAAAATAATGGCCATAAATGAGATAGTGAAAGATTTCCTATACTTTGACTTAGTCAGTAATCAAAATGGGAACTGCTGTCAAACAATCAGAAAACTAGGATGGGCAGAAAGCTAGGAAGGGCAACTATGAAGGAACTAGACAAGATCGTGGAATACAAAGATATATCATTGAATAGTAAAGCTAGGATTGTCCATGCCATCATTTTTTTCCAATTTCTATGTATGGTTCTGAAGTCTGACAAATGAAGAAAGTAGATAAGAAGAAAAATTGTTTGAAATGTGGTAGAGTACTACGTATACCATGGACTGCTAAAAAGACAAATGGTTCCTAGAGCAAATCAAGGCTGAACTCTCCCTAGAAGCCAGGTTGACTAAACTGAGACTGTTGTAGTTTGGATAGATCATGAGAAGGCATGACTCACTAGAAAAGATAGCAATGCTTGTTAAGACAGAAGGCAAGGTGTTACATATGAATCGACTCAATCAAGGAAGTCTATGGGACTTGAGCAGGGCGGTTGAAAACAGGGTGCGTTGGAGATATCTCATTCATAGAGTCACCATAGGTTTAAGTTGATTTGATGGCAGTTAACAACAAATTGTTGTACCCAAGAGTTACACTGGCATAATGCCCCATCAGGATTCTACTCTTATTTTCCACCTGCAATTGCTAGTGCATCCTCTTTCTATGAGAACAAAATATGTATAAAATGTATATTTTAAGGAAAATGAGAGAGAGAGAGAGAGAGAGAGTGTACTATAGGGGAAAGGTATGCATGTAAATGTGAATATACTTTTTTAAAAAGTTGCACAAAACAGGTTAAACCCATGTGAAAGTGAGAGAGACTGGAAGCATACTGACCCATTCTTCCACCATCAAAATTCACCCTGATTCTACCAACCCTGCTTTTGCCACTGACCAGGTATTTTTTAGGATCTGGCAACCCTGAGCTGATGTGAGTGTTTTTCATCCCAAACCTTACTCAGCATTCTCTTGCATATACCATAGATACTCGACTATAAGTCGACCTCATGTATAAGTCGAGGGCAAGTTTGAGGCCAAAACTAAGGATTTTGCTAGGACCCACGGATAGGTCAAGGGTAAAATTTAGAGGCATATAGGAAAGGATCTAAAGGACGAAACAAAGCAAAACAATGTCAAAGAACATACAAAAGTCCAGCAAACATAAGTCTTTGTGTTTACTACTCTTAAGGCTGGGTGGATGAGAGAGTAGAGGGGGTCGGTGCTTCACATATTATACTCCTGATTTTCACCAGGGGATGGTTCCTTCTTTTAAATAAGAGTTAAGATACACTACTTACATTGACCCATGGATAAGTCAACTCAGGTTTTTGGGGTCCATTGTGTGACCTAAATTTCTAGACTTATACATGAGTATATACAGTAATATTTGCTGGATGGTGTTGATCAAGTTTTAGCTGGTTATTCTATTGCACTGAGTAGGGTTTTTTAAAAAAAAATTACATAGCAATATTTTCCTGATTTTCAGTATAAATTGCCATACTGAAAGGTTGATTAATAGATTCTTCCCTGGGAGATGAACACAGAATGTTGAAGTGTTTTGGCACATCTTAATCTTCTAATGCATCCTTTAGGGCTGCAAATTTTTTGCTCCTTACAGGACTTCTGTGAACTTAGGTAATGGTATTATTGTATTCACAATGGTTATTGTAATGTTGTTAATGGTATTATTGATTATTGACTGCTTCCACACTGAAGAATTAATGCAGTGTAGATGTATTATTTCTGGTCTTAATGGTATTATGGGGAATTTAGATCAGGGAGAAATGATATGTGGCCTGCAGCTTCCATGATTCCTCACTATTAGCTATGTTGGCAAGGGATCATGGAGTTGCAGCCTAGCAACATCTGGAGGGCCACACCTTTTCCATCTCTGCTTCAAATGATAACAGAAATTATTTTATTGCAATTCTGGGAATTGTATGGACCTTCCAACAGCCCTAGCCATCAGTCAGCCATGAATGCTGGAAGCTGCAATCTAACAGCATCTGGAAGGCCGGATGAATCCCACCCAACTTTAATGCTTGATTCAACATGTAGTAAGCAAAACGTTCTGTTGAGTTGGGCCTTGGACTCTTGCTTCCAAGTCCTGCCCTTGTGACACTAGTGAGCCTGTATTGACTACTAGACATGCTGAGGTTCAGCAGGTGAACCTTTTCTTATGGAGATGAAAGGCTCCACTTCATCCCATCTAAAATAAATTGGCAAGCATTGTGCCCAAAATGTCGAGGTTTATCGATAAGTTGTCTTTATAACTTGCCATCAAATCAGCTGTGACCTATGGCAACCATTTAACTAAAAGACCTCCAAGAGCCCTGGTCATCAACAGCCTTGCTCAGATTTTGCAGATTCAAGGCAGTGGCTTATTTATTGAGTCAAACCATCTCTAATGTGATCTGCCTCTTTCCTGAATGCCTTCTACTTTACCAACCATTATTGTCTAGTCCAATGAGTCATGTCATTTAATGATGTGTCCAAAGTATGATGGTCTCAGTTTAGTCATTTTGGCCTAAGGAGAGTTCAGGCTTGATTTGCTCCTGAACCTATTTATTTGCCTTTTTGTTATCCAAAAAGCATCCATTGTATTCATTATACTCTCCTCCAGCACCATATTACAAGTAAGTTGAACCTTTTCCTATTAGCTTTCTTCGCTGTCCAGTTTTCACCATACATAGAAACTGGATGTACTGCAGCATGGATGATAATGAGTTTGATGTTTAATTATATATCTTTACACTTGTGAATGGCAAAAAGTAGTAATCAGCCTTGATCATCACAGCAAGGTACTGTTCCTTGATTCACCTACTGCTTATCTAGTAGCAAAAATGTTTCCTCTCCAAAAGATATAATTTAAAAAAAATTCTCCCAAGAAAAGTCTGCTTAAAAAAAAGTTTGCTCATGTGGCAGAGCACTATCTGTTAAGTCTTCCAGCTAAGCTAAAAGCCTATCCCACTGCTCCTCGGGAATTCTAGTGAATTAATAATGCCACTGATGAATATTCAAAAGTAGGCAGCTATTGTGCCTCCAAGCACATAATTAATTATTCATTACACATTTTTATTCACCGAATTAAAAAACACAGGGTGCTCTGGGAAATGAAGTGTACTTCACTGCGGGGGCATGAAATTCTACACTGTCCCTTTAAGGATTATTACTCTGTATTTATGGTTGCCAGGCAACATAAATGCTGGGCAATTAGATCATGGGTTGTCCCTGAAGACTGATGGGATAATAAGCAATAGTCAAGTATTAGGTTGACCTAGTAAAGGTCTCACATGAATAAACCTGGGGTAGGACCACAGCTGCGTCCTTCAAGTGCAACTTTTACATTTGTATTGGAGGGGGAGAGGTGCCTTTAGACAGGAGTGCCACATCTGGGAGAAGAGTGGGCAGATACATGTTTTGGATTAACATTGCTTAAATTCAGAGGATTTAACACGGTCATCTCCCAGTATTATACGACACTTCCAAACTAAACTTGGTAAGGAATGCAGTCCAAAAGTATGGAAGTGATAGGTCAGGAACGGAAATATAAAATGACAGATTATATTAGCATCACTGACTGACATCATGTTAATGACATTTGTTTGTTGTTAACTGCTCTCAAGTCATCTCCAACTCATGGCGCCCCTGTAGATTAGACATCTCCAAGACCCCCACTACTCTGCTTAGGTCCTGCCAATTCATGCCTGAGACTTCTTTGATTGAGTACATCCATCTGGCATGTGGTCTTCTTCTCTTTCTACTGCCTTCCACCTTTCCTAAAATTACAGTGCGCCCGCGCCATATGCGGGTGCACTATATGCAGCTTTCAACATATGCTGAAAGCCACGAGGGAGCCTGAGGGAACACACGGGGCACAAGCGGCAGCATGTCCCATTAAGCTTAATGGGATGCATGCCCGTGGCACGTGTGTACCGTCGCGCCATGCATGAGCCCCATTACTATCAATGGGGCTCGAGCATACGTGGGGGGGTCCAGAACGGATCCCCCACGTATAAAAAGGGTGCACTGTATAGTCTTTTTTTTTCATGCCTTCTCATGTTGTGATCAAAGTACAGTAGCCTCAGTCTGAAGATGCCAGCCACAGATGCTGGCAAAACATCAGGAATAACTCTTCTAGAATATGGTCACATAGCCCAAAAAAATCCACAAAAAACCATGGATGCTGGCCATGAAAGCCTTCGATTTCACGTACAGTTTCATCATCTTGGCTTCCAAGGAGATTTCAGGCCTGATCATTTGTTTGTCTTTTTGGCTTATACATTCTGTTTCTCCGTAGCCTCTTGTCCTGAGTACAGATTCCTCATCAGGACTATCAGATATGTTGGCACTCCCATGTCTTTAAGGGTGTTCCATAGCCTTTCATGAAGTATGGAGTCAAAGGCTTTGCTATAGTCTATAATGCACTTGCAGATTTTCTTTTGGGATTCCCTGGTATGTTCCATTAGCCATTGTCTATTAGCAATGTGGTCCCTAGTGCCTCTTCCTTTCCTGGACACTGCTTGGACTTTCTCTTTCCATGTATGATTGGAGTCTGTGCTGCATAATTTTGAGCATAATTTGTTTGTGTGGGAAATTAGTGCTGTGGTCTTATAATTGCTGCAGTCTTTTCTGTCTCCTTTTTTTGTGGATGGGAATGTATATTGATCGTTTCCAATCTGTTACCCATCATTTTGTTTTCCATATCTCTTGGCATATGTTGGTTAGCACTAGAGTTGACTCTGTCAATGTGGATTGCAGCAGTTCGATTGGAATATCATCTGTTCCTGGTGATTTGTTTTTCGCCATTTCTCTTATTACAGCTTCCACCTCACTTTTTAGAATTTGGGGTTCACCTTCATATGGTCCTTCATTCTGTTTAGCCTTCATTTTGAGATCTCCTTTATATAACTGTTCTGTGTATTGCAACCAACATCTTTTTATTCCTTCCTGGTACTGAATTGTGTTATTTTTATTGTCTTATAGTGTCCCAGTCCTTGTTTTGAATTTTTCTGTAATTTCCTGGATCTTGTGGAATAGATCACTTGTTCTTCCCAAAGTGGTGTTCCTTGTGCAAAGCCGTTCTTCTCAAAGGTGTGTTAAACTGCATTATTTCTACAGTGTATTTACACCACTGGTTTTATTCAACTCATACCCCAAAGATGTTTTAGACTGCAAACTCTCACAGTCCCAATGAGCATAGCCAATAGTTAAGGCTGATGGGAATTCCAGTGCCTAACATCTAGAGGGCACCCAGAAAGCTGATGCAGATGTAGAAGGCTAAAGACATCCCCTTAGCATAGTATTAATACCAACATGCAGGGATACGCTACATGAGCACTACGTGGAACAGCAACATTGTGTGATACATATCAATGATCAGATGCCAGTGCACTATACACAATACACAATGTACAATTGATATAAAGTATAGAATGCTCCACCACAGCGCAGAATACAGGTCGCACAAGCAAAATGCACAATCACAGTGCAACATATAGGATCGACAACTACAATATAAACTGCACAATGCATAATGACCAAGTGCAATGCAAAGTAAAGGGTGAAAAAGCACAACGTAATGTGCAATACAAAGCTTGCAAAAACCAGGCACAGAAGAAATTGCTGTCTGTACAGTGTCACTTCCATTGCTATCAGCAGAACATGTCCATTGCACAATGATGACTTTTTGGTAGCATGACTTATGCCTGTGGATGTCCTTAACCAAATCCCAGAGATAATGTGTCAGTGGGAGGGATCGGCAGCAATGCACAAGATTTGCATGCAGGTCTCTTGCATCTTCTTTTTAAAAAGAAAAAAGAAAAAAGGATCAGGTAGCAGTTGAGGGGGAAAAAATCTCTACCTTTGATCTGAAAAGCTGCTGCCAGTCAGAGTTTACAATTTATGAATAAAAGGACAAATGTAGTGGAGCTAAGGCTCACAGAGTTGGAACACGGAGGCCTTTTTTAATTGGTAGTGACAATGGCTATGAGCTTTTGTGTGTTTTCCCTTTTATTGTGCAGGGTATTTTGGTGTGAGTTGGTTTTGAATGGGCAATTCAGACCTACTACTGTATATACTCATGTGTAAGTCTAGAAATTTAGGTCACAAAATGGACCACAAAAACCTGAGTTGACTTATGAATGAATGAATGAATGTTTATTTCTAGACCGCTATTCCTTAGAGATCATAGCGGTTTACACAATATAACATCAAAAGACAGTACAAAAGTAAAAGCCCATAACCCAACAATAGAAAAATCCACCCATACCACTTAAAAACAATACAACCATTCTAAAAACATTCTATACAATCATTCAGTATAAAAACCAGTTAAAACCCATTAACACATATAATAAATTAGCTGGATCGAACAAAATGCATAGAGAGAGAGGATAACATCAAGGCACATGGGGGAAGGCTTGGAGGAAGAAGAAGGTCTTCAATTTCTTCCTAAAAAGATTTAGAGAGGTTGCTGAGCGGAGCTCGTCGGGCAAAGAGTTCCAGGTCTGCGGGGCCACGATGGAGAATGCCCTTTGTGAAGAAGACACAAACCTAGCCTTGGGAACTCTTAATAGATGTTTTCCGCCCGATCTGAGAGTGCGGCGCAGACTGTATGGGGAGAGGCGGTCCTCCAAGTATCCTGGGCCCAAGCCATTTAGGGCTTTATAGGTCATTACCAACACCTTGTATTGCGCCCGGAAGCGAATAGGCAGCCAATGTAGATCTTGCAATATAGGTGTTATATGGCTGGTCCTGGAACATCCAGTGACCAGCCTTGCTGCCATATTCTGAACCAATTGTAGCTTCCGAGTTTGGTACAAGGGTTGCCCCATGTAGAGCGCATTACAGAAATCTAACTGAGAGGTTACCAGAGTATGTACCACCGTTTCAAGGTCCCCCCAGCCCAGGTAGGGTCGCAGCTGGCGTATCAGCCAAAGCTGATAACAGGTGCTCCTGACCGTCGCATCCACCTGAGATTATCCACGGGTCAATGTAAGTAGTGTATCTTAACTCTTATTTAAAAGAAGGAACCATCCCCTGGACAAATCAGGAGTATAATCTGTGAAGCACCGACCCCCTCTTTTCTCTCATCCACCCAGCCTTAAGAATAAGCACAAAGAGTTATGTTTGCTGGACTTTTATATGTTCTTTGTCATTGTTTTGCTTTGCTTTGTCCTTTAGATCCTTTGCTATATGCCTCTAAATTTTACCCTTGACCTATCCACGGGTCATAGCAAAATCCTTATTTTGGCCCTGAAATTTGCCTTCGACTTACACATGAGGTCAACTTATAATCAAGTATATACGGTAGCTTTACAAAACACTCATTTCTGACAGATATGAAAACGTTCAGGACAAGCTTGCAGATAGGGATCCAAACATCTGCCGGTATTATTCAGAACCTTCTAGCTATGGGGATCATCATGACAGATACCTGCCCTTCAAATTTACCACTATACCACTGTGAATAAGTAGTCTGATTTAGGATAAGGCAGCTGTCTCTCCTATGCTAGATTACCCACCTTGAGTTCAGACATCATTGTGTTCTCTGTCTCAACTGGTTGCAAGTGGTGGCAGTGGTGAGATGGAGAAATCCACTGATGAAACAGTGCAACACCTATGCTATACAGCAGGCTCTCCACATTTGTAATTTCTACTTTTAGGGATTTAATTTTTTGTGGACTTGATTAATATGTTCTCTCTAGTAATCTCTAGATCAGTGGTGGAGAACCTTTTAGTGACCGAGTGCCCAAACTGCAACCCAAACCCCACTTATTTATTGCAAAGTGCCACATCCCTCTGGATTTCTAATGACAAACTCTAGTGAAGTCTGTGTTGGGACGATGGTGCGTGTGCCCACAGAGAGGGCTCTGAGTGCCACCTCTGGCTTAGGTTCGCAATCACTGCTCTAGATCCTCCAGTGCAACTCTGCTGGAAGCTGAGCATAGAGTTGTGCTAGAAGATCTAGAGATTACTAGATAAAACACTTCTCTTGGCATTTTAGATCCTCCATCATGATTCTATGGTCAACATCCACCAAATGTTGACCACAGAGTTGTGCTGGAGCATCTAGAGATTGCTAAACTTGCTCAGGTAAAAAAAATGATGAGTTTTTTATTTGTTGTTTTTCCACTTTCTTAGGGGTCCTATACCCCTAATCGCCATGAATGTGGAAGCCCCACTGTACATTATGACAAAATACACAATCTGCTTCCCTGTGGCTACTTGGATTCTTGATTGTGCCTTTTGCAACTTCTGTAGCCAGTATGTAAGACCCCAGCCTTCATATCTATGGCAAAAGAAGAACAAAAAATGGCATGCAAATACATACTATTTTGGGTGATATCCCCAGCCAAGTAATGTGAGGGACTAACCAGATGTCGGGAAAATCTGATCCCTGTGATGAACACATTTCTCCCTCTTACATCATGGTTTCTCAGAAGTACATTCTTGAACCATCAGATTTACAGATTAAGCATGTGTTTACCTTCCAGTCACAAAAAAAGGCATGCTAAATACAAGATATGCAGTTGAGGATAATCATGTGCTATGACAAACAGATGTCTTTGGGAAGAACCTATTCTAAATATGTGCTAAATATATTGCCTAATTTAACTACAATTTTTCCCTGAATTTTACCAACTCCATCCAAGTTCTGCCATGGACAGAAAAGTCAACATACTGCTTGCCTTCTGCTTTCTCCCACCAAAAAAAACCTGTCCCTACTTAATTTCAAACCCATCTCTCTTTTCTGAAAACTATTTGCAAGTTCAAAAACATCTGCATTATGATATTTCCCCTCTCCTTTCCTACCCCAAGAAAGCGAAAGTCAGCACCAGTATCCCCAGTGGTGAGATAGAGATGATGGTTTTATTGTAGTATTCGATCATTAATTTTGTAGAGGAAAATGGGAAATCATCCCTTATCTCTGTCTGCAGACACTTTGCTATGCTAGAGCATGAAATAGTTCACAGTTGGAGATACGGTGATGCTTTCTATAGTTTTGTAATGTGAACCAAAAAAGAAAAGAAAAATACAATTCCCAGGAAGTATTATACATCCCTTAGCGTAAGAGGAAACAGAGGTCTTATCAGAGAAAATGCTTGTGCATGTAGATGTATCCAGACATACAGAGAATTCGCTGCCGAGGGGGGAGGGGAACCACCCCAAAAGAAAAAAAGATGCAAAAATCAATTCTGAATTCATCAGCCTGCCAATGGGTTTACCTTTGTGCTGCAAAGTAGGTTAATGCCATACTTTGAAGGTATACCATTCATTTCCAGCACTTATTCTTCCTCAGATAAAATTAATTGTGATGACCTTGCTTGGGCGAGCGTCACCTGTGGGTGATTTCCACAGTGTCTTGTCTCTTTTGGTTGCTAGGCAGATGTCCCTTCTTAATTCCAAGTGGCCTTGATTACTTTTACCACTTTTGTAACAACACAGCATTGAGAAACAAGCTTAAAGATGAGCAGAATATGTGCTGTGGAAATGCCTGGTTTTCAGACTGCAGGAAAGAGCTCACAAATTTGAATGCGTCTTATAGCTTTTCATTCAAAAGTCCCTGTACTTACCATGTTAGTATATCAGGTAGAATTTAGAAGTTATTACCAATTCCCTTGACATGCTAGTTTTCTATATGTAAAGATGTTTTAATGGGTCAGCGTTCTGCTACCTATAGTACTCTGAGTTCTCTGTACAGATTGGTCAGGCCAAATACACCAAGATATCAAGCTGAGCACAGGAATGACTCCTAGCATTTAACATTTCAAAAGGCATTGCTTAACTCTTCCGTTTCTTGTCAGCCACATCACATAATTTATGAGACATGCAGAATTAATTGTTGGGAATGAATATATAAATGTGATATTTAGTGGTGGGCTTCGCGATTTAATTTACCTGTGGTTTCAAGTGGTCATGCAGATGCCCCAATTGAATGCTGATGTCACTGATTTCCCTATGATTCATGTTGTTAACTGTGCAATAGTCTGTTGCATGTGAACATGCTAGGTGTTGTGTCTAAAAGACTGAGTGCTCAGAAGTAGCACTGTAGTCCATGGCATAGTGGGTTGAGCATTGGAGTACAACTCTGCAGACCAGGGTTCAATTTCCGCTCAGCCATGATACATTAAAAATAATGCAGATTGACATCATTTTACTTACTGTAGCCCCATCCTATGGAATCCTGGGATTCTGTAAGATGGACCAATGGCAGTTAGTGGTGTCAAACTTCATTATTTCTACAGTGCAGATGCTCCCTGAGATCCTACATTGGTAGCCATTTGACTGGTATGCAGCTATGTCTCCCAATGCTACCCCAACCCACCTTTTAAGTTACTAAGCACCCCCACCTATCATTTTCATGTTTTTGGAGAGTGTGGGGGGGGGGGGTGACAGTGGAGACATATCCAGCTATTTTCCCATCACTGGAGGCACTGCAAGAGGCATTCACAGAGACCTCTGGGGATCCTTGGGAGATCTCTGCAAATGGCATCCTTGCACTACATCCAGCTACAGGAAGATAGCTGGACATGTCTCTGCTGATCCCCACACTTCTCAGAAACATAAAAATGACTATATTGAGAGGTCTCTGTTACTTACAAAGTGGAATTTGATCAATGTGTTGCCGCTAAAGTATTCCAGCCTCTGCAATGCTGAAAAAGTGGGTTATACTAACCCATGTTGGATTTATCTAATTGTAACTGTGAGGGGAGGGGGAAAGGGAGACAAAATTTCTGTTTGCAGCTCTGTCTGTTAATATCCATGGCAATTCTCAGAGAGAGAAAAACAGAACTATTTTATTTGTACTTAAATGCTGAGAGTTTATTATTATTATTATTATTATTATTATTATTATTATTATTATTATTTCAGGATAGATCGCAGTAAAAAGGCTCCTTTTTTCAGGAGGTGCAGTTGGCTAGTTTTGGTTCTTTTTTCTCCTCTAGATGGAGTAAGAGAAAATACAGGATGTTTTCGCTAGAACAAAAAGGGTTTTCAAACACTGTACCTTTAAAAAAGAAAGCATGCCTATCCAGGGGCTCATCTACACTGACCGAAAACCCTAGACTTATCTCATATCTGCTGAGGTCTATTTGCCCAGATTTGCAGTGAATCTGCCCCTTCTGAGGCTCAATGCACTTTTTTAAACTTCATAGATTGCTCCAGATTTCTGGAGTTTCCTGAATCAGGCTGAATTCATGGGAAGTGAGGTGGAACAAATGGCAAGTAGCCCTATCATCCCTCATGACACCAGTTCTGTGCATGAAAGGGAAAAGAAAATATCTGTACTTCCTCTGGGCCACTGCCACTACCATTGAGTGAAGCTCCTCTCCGCATTCCAGCTGCTGTCACTTTCCTGGTGCCAGAACAAGGCACCTAGCCTTATCACTGATCACATGGCTGGGTGCGTCTTTATGACAACAGAAGGAATGTGATGTTGCCAGCAGGGCCCTGCAGCTAGGGAGTTTGTGCCCAGGATGGCAGTGGTGGTGCCCCCCCCCGAAAAGGGATCAGCAAAATATGATCCCGAGCCAGATTTCAGGTGTGGACATCAATGTGACCTCAATACAGATTTTTCTAGGTAGGTGTGGCACAAACAGGGATGAATCCAAGCCAAAAAAAATTATCTCCACATTGCACCCAGAATTTTTTGGCAGTATAGACAAGTCCCAGGTGTCCAGAGGCAATAGTAAGCAAAGACACAAAAGACATCTCTCGTTGGCCAATTGTAGCATTATGAAATCTGAATGTATATTGGCCAAATTGCTTCCCAGCTTTCTTCATCTCTCCCCAGCACTTCCTGAAGAGGTGCATGCAGGTTGAAAATGCTTTTCTAGGAAGTTACAACAGGTTAAAAGAAAAAGAAGGGGCTTTTTGTAGCAACATATATATTTTGTAGCAACATATCTTTGTTTTTTAAAGATATTTTGGACAGGCCCTAAAAGAATTCCAGCCATCATCTTCAGAAATATTTCTGTCCTTTCCAATGAAAATTATAACTTTATTACATTCATAGACCAGCCTCTGCAATTAAATAATACATACAAAAAGAGCATGTATAAATTACCATCTTGGAGAATTTCAGGAAATGTACAGTACATACAATGACAAAACATAAGTGTCTTCAGTAAGAAACCCAGCAGGATCTGTTACTTGTGATAAAATTACTAAACCAGCTGGTACCTAGTAAAAGAAAGTAGAACACAAATTCCATTCTTTCTAAACAACCTAAAAGGCCCTTAACTATGTCTGCCACTTCTCTGTCATATGACAGCAATTTTCCTCTCTTTTCCAGAAAGTGTTCAGAGCAGTAGAAGACATGATAACTCCTATATTGTGCTATTTTGCTCAACTCTTTTTTGAAGAATGAAGGAAGGAAAATCAAGTCATGGCTTTTTGATGGGAGATCCCATTTATTTCTTTGTATCCCCTTTCAAGAGTACAGTAGTCCCTGGTGACCTTAAGTCTGTTAGTTCCTCAGGCAATAATGCCAGGCCTGAACAGATAGCTCTGGCAAGATCCTGTGAACACTGCAAGAGAGACAAAGAAAATGCAGAGATGAGACTGCAGCCAAGTTGGAACTGACACAGAGTATCAAGAGATAATCGCCAAAATATCAGGAGACTGACAGTGTGCTCCCTAACCCTCTAAGAGATAGTTCCCATAATCTAATACACTGGATTCCACACAATATGCAGGCTGATATTTCAGTCTTATCTATTCTTTCATTTGTATTAATCATCATTATCAGTCCATATACTATGTTCTAACATCTAGCATGACCTGGCGGTGCTTCTATATAGGTTGTTCAGGGAAGGATATATGGCTCAGCATAGTGTAGATCCACATATGGATATTTACACTAGGCTGAGGGCATGTTGGATTGAGGACATATTGTAGCCCAGATTCAGTGGAGTGGGCCATGCAAATTATGGCAAGCCATTTCCATTGGTGGGACAAGGTACTGGCATTGACCTTCCCAAAGTCACTAAGGGAGTAACAGGACAGATCACTGGTTATGTTGATTGGAACTGGTTGGAGTTCTAGTCCAAAATGTGGAGTTGCCAGGTTGCAGCAGGTCCTCAGGTGGGCCCCTATCTGGATCTGGGGGTAAGTTTTACTCTTTCACTCTGTAGCTGACCTCCTCTTGAAACCAACTCCCTTTCATCGTGCATAGGATGGCCTTAAGAAAAATAGGGTGGGATGAGCTACACTAGCAGAGATTTCCTCTTCTCTTCAGTTATTAAAGGGAGACAAGACCTAACAGCGGTCGCCCGCTAGCCGGGCAGACCGTTTTGCCGAAGAACGGCAAAAAAACTACAAGCCCCAGTATGCAGTGGGGCTTGCCCCGGCTCCCTATTGGTGCGCGGGGCGGAGGGGGTGGCCCTTCCGCCCCGCGACGCTCTGGGAGCCGGGCTTTGTGGTGCGGAGCTTCCGGTCCTCCAGGGCAGCCCATTGGTTGGGCTGCCTTGGAGGAGGAGCTCCACACCGCACGTTGTGGGGGGGGGGCGGGGCTCAGTATATAAGGCCTGCTGCAGGCCCCGTCCCCCGTTGGCGCTTGGCTTCGCACGGTGGGAGCCAAGCAGGAAGGGAGGAAGACGGAGAAGCTTCCCCCGCCCACCCACCGCTGTTTTGTGAGTTTTTGTCACAACTTTGGGCGGATAGGTCAGGATCTGCACGGTGTGGTACCAGGGCTATGGAGCTCTGGTTTGGGAGTCACTAGGTACCCGGGGGCGAATAGGGCAGGCGTATGGCCATTGCGGGGGCCATAACACGGGAGCGCCTCCCGGTGACTAGGGGCTTAGTGAATATGTGAACGCATGGCATGGTTTGCAGTCAAGTTGTGTTCCTTAGCCCCTAGGTCATCCCAAGCGCCTGGTGGGTGCCAGGTTTTGGATAATCAGACAACATCGGGTTGTTTGATTTCGCAGATCCTGACCTCATGCTTTGTGCCAACCCTTACCAATTGCTTGCTAATAAAGTTGTGGCCTTTCTTCCAACTTGTTGTGTGGTTATTTGCAGCAGCATCTAAGGCAATCCTCTTTTTCAGCTGGTTATCCTTTGCAGTGGCAGAAAATATGTCTCCACTCATATCAGCTGCTATCTACATAGACAATGAGCAGCCTCATGGCCTACTGGGTGCTACTTGGCTATAGCTGTCCTATGCCAAATCTTAGGAGACATCACATAACAGGGAAATGGCATGGGCTGTATTGTAATGATCCAATTTTTACAGACATGCCCTGTATAACTTGAAGTCCCAGTTATCTGTTTGTGGGAGCAGCGTAGGGTATGAAGTTTAGATCATGTTTTCTTTTAATAACCTAATACTTCATGAGCTATACTTTTTCACCAGACTGACAGAGAAGAGCTGAAGGCAACTAGCCCTTCTGTGCAATTCCTAATAATTTATTATGATGGAGACCTAAGCAGACAAACAAGAAAGAACAGGGAGAAAGAGATAAAAGAGGTGTGCGCATGTTCAAAGGGAATATAATGAGCTGTTATTCCCTCAATCTCTGAAAAGTTCAGAGTTTCACTACTGATAGAAGCAAAAAAAAATTGATCTTCAGAAATACAGATATCTAGAAATGTATATAATGTTTAATTTCACTAGAGGCTAGAAGAGAGAACTTCGGTGCAAGAGACAGAGGAAAAAGTTGCACAGAATCCCTTCAGGCAGGTTGGAAAGCAGCAATCATTTGCATTATGTGAAGGGCCCGCGGAATATATAGATGCCTTCTTTTCTGAAAACATTTTCTTTTCTTTTTTGAAACCTAACTTTTCCTTCTTACATTGGGTTTGGGAATCAAAGATCTGCACAGTCTATGAAGTGTCATCCATCCCATTTATGTGAATGCACATGTTTTCTACAAGGACATCATATATTGTTGGTATATGTATGGAATTAAAATGCACTTGTTTTCTCTTAAATTATTCAAGGGATTCCATTTTTTCCGGTATATATTTTCCAGTTCTGGAAGAGGAGGAGGAGGAAGAAGAGGTGGTGGTGATCTGGCAACTCTATCCTGGCAAGATTTATTAAATGAAGGTTTGCCATTGGAGATTCTCACATGGAGAAGGCAAGAATCCTTCTCTCATCATTAAACCATGTTAATCACATAATCAGGGGGAAGATTATCACACTCCCTTGCATTTATCCCATTCTTCTCTCATCTGTAAACAGTAATGGACCAGTCATTTGGTATTAACATGAATTTCCATTCATACCAAAGGACAGGTCCATTACTCTTTACGGATGGGAGGAGAATGAGCTAAGCATGGAGGGGGGGGGGTTGATCATTTTCCCCCCGATCGTGTGATTAATACAGTTTAACTACAGGAGAAGGACGCTTGCCTCCCATGTGATAATATCCAGTGTCTTCTTCTGAAGCTGAGAGTGTGACTTGCCCAAGATCACTGTGGGTTTCCATGGCTGGTGCAGATCTGATCTCCCACTGCCCTAGGACTTTATCACAAGAGGCTTGAAAAGTGGAATTAGAGAAGAAGCATCTGTGGTACTACCTTGTCACAAGATCTGTGTCTGTCCAGTAGCTGGTCTGTAGTCCACGGTTGGAGTGCTCCTCCTCACTGATGGGCAAACCCTAGGAATGCCTCTCAATTGCACTGTTTTCCCACTTTTGAGTGAGTATGACAGGTTCCTCCTGAAGCAGTTCCAATATGCAGGCAGTCATGCAGAGCAAGTGGGCATAATGGTGCTCCTCTCCTCTTCTCCCTTGCTATTCTCAAACAGGCTGTTTTTCTTTCTTTTCTTTTATTCAAATTCTTTTCTTTCATTCATTTGTTACTTAATGGAATGCCATGATCACACATTTGCGCTAAGAATAAAAATAAATACAGAGCAAAAGACACGCTGGGAAGAGCATAGGGCAGAGAGGCAGGGCTATGGACACCAGCATGAGGAAGGCAAGGCTGGGACAGAAGTACTCCCATAGCAATTTGCAATGAGTGTCCCCAACCTGATATGTTTGCATTTCTTAGACTAACATGACTGTGGTGTGATACAATCCCACCACAAGCCAGGTGTGATAAAGTCCTTAGTTCAGCATTCAAACCACTGCACCACATTATCTTGCTGTTGTTGTAGATATTATTATCAGTATCATCTTCACTGCTGCTCTGCTACCACTATTATTATTATTATTATTATTATTATTACTTCATCTTCTTTTCCCAGGCAATCTCTAACTGGAGTCTCAAGGTTCTCTTAGACTTCAAGCAATCTGGGAAAGAGGTCTGTTTCAGCAATCCATTGACAAGCTAGTGAACAATTCTGAGTTCAGGGTGCAGAGATTTGCCTGCAAGCCTTGCTCTTCCTCTGCTCATAATCCGTGCCAGTTTCCTGTTACTGTTATTGCCCAAGCTTGCAATATAACTTTGCAAATGCAAGTAGGATAGAGGGCCTGCTCTGTCGTCATCTTAATATGTCCATATTTTCTTTGGAGCAATAATTAAAATAACATATTCACCAGCTGGTTTTTTTTCCCCTAGATTTAATCTGCTCAGGCTCTGATTTGCATATTAAAAGCACTAATTAGCCCCTCAGAGTGTCTGAGCACGAATAGTGCAATAACTGGTCATGTAGTCACTGGAGACCGCCTTTTCTCCCCCCCCCCAACACACACACATACACCAAGCTCCCCTCCTCTCTTCTTTCTCCCTGTGCTTTTGGGAAGGAACTCATGTATACACAGCCTAGTCTCTGGATGGTAGTAATGGCTGTGTGTAGAGGGTTGTTGGCTTTGTTTTGTAGCATTGAGGGACCGTAAAGCCGAATTGCTTCATTCTTGTCTTTCTTCTTTCCTTTGATGTGACGTGTTTGATCTGTTGGCTTGTCTGTCATTTCTACACACATACACAAAGACACACACAGAGACACAGATTCAGATGTATGACAACTGGAGAGTGAAGAAGGAGCCATTGGCCAATGGCAGCTGTTGAGTCCCCCATTCCAATCTAATGTTTATTGAATGTCCCTCCTCCTGTTTTTGACACAGCATTTATTATCTTTCTGTGGTAGTTAGTATTCATAACTTTACGATGTCATGGCTATATTCCTAGGAGGCCACTCAGCCCTAGTGAATTATGATATTATGTATTGGGGATAGAATTTAGAGATGCAGCCATGTTAGTCTGGAATATCAGTATGCAAAGAGATCTTGTAGCACCTTAGAGACTAAGGAGATTATCACACTGGCTGCTTTTTCTCAATCTCGGCACAGGCTGAGACACTGATGTTTATCACGCTATGCTCTTAAAGAGCTACTATTCCAGTGTGACTCCTCTAGCAGCCTCCTGTTGCATGCTGGGATTGGCAGTTTTAAGGAGCTGAACTTCTCTGCCTGAGAATTCTAAATACCCCTCCTTAAAACTGCCAATCCCAGCATGCAACAGGAGGCAGCTAGAGGAGTCACACTGGAATAGTACCTCTTTAAGAGCATAGTGTGATAAACATCCATGTCTTATTGCACAGCTCTGTGCCCAGATTGGAGGCATCCCATACTAGATTGGGAATTCTCCCATACTTGGCTAAAAATGGGACTTTTCTGTTCTTAGCAAAGTAACGGCAGAAGTTCCAATCGGGTACAGGATGCCTCCGACCTGGGCACGGAGTTGCGTGATAATACATGGTCCCAGCCTGGTCTCAGTCCCTGCCCAGATCGGGGGAAAAGCAGTGCAATAATCTCCTAACTGAAAGGAGTTGTAGCATAAGCTTTTGTAGACTTAGGTCTGTTACCTTGCATCTTAAAAAGTATGCTCAACATGCTGCTACAACTTCTTTTGCACAGTTAGTCTCAAAAGTGATACAAGAACCCTGTACAGTGTCCTCTTGTGCAATAGCAGTTCCTGTTGTGCAGTGAGTCCCTGTGGAGTTTATCACACACCTGGACTTCCACTATGCTCCTGTCGCCCCAATATCACCAATCTGCAATGGAAGCCCCCTGGTGGAATTGCGCCTGGTGCTATTAAAGTGAAACGCTTCCGTTTTCAGGTGTGTGATAAACCCCATAGTGTTCTGTGTAATGGGTCCCATAACACTCTCATGCCCATTACATTACAGGACTCATGGTGCAATGGGCACATTGTTAGCTCCATTTGCACAATTGTCACTAATACGTTGCTATGAGCCTTATTGCCTGAGAAAACAAAGCAGAAACAGAGCTGGATTGTAGTGGCCTCCTCGGTGCCTTACTGCATGATGTCATAACACTTCAGTTGTCTTCCCCCAGGAGACGGTTGTAAAAGTATATGCCTTACAAACATCTCTCATTGGAAGAGAGCTGAAGTACTATGACGTCATGTGGTAAGGCATTGAGAAAGCCTCTACAATCTGGCTTCATTTCTGCTTTTTTTCCCTAGTGCAATACATCTCTGTTCTCCTCCTGAAAATACGAGAGTTGTGCAACATCACAGATCAGCCTTACCAGATCATAAGTCAGTTTACAATGATGGAAATGCCTAACAGAATGCCAGCCCATGATACAAAAGTTATTTTAAAAACAGTTAAATAAGCTGTAGAGTTAAAATCATTTAAAATAATGAACAGTATTAAAAAAAACATACCATTAAAAGCCCATCACAGTCAGTTTCTACAAGCCTGAGAGAATAGGAATGTTTTCATTTGCTAACAGAAGGAGAACAAGGACAGAGCCATCCTATCCTCTCTAGGGAGGCAATTCCATTGTCTGGGAGCAGCCAACGAAAGAGAGCCCTCTCGTCACCAAATGAACCTAAGAAGGTAGCAGAACAGAGAAAAAGCGAGTTGTATAATCTCTGTAACCAGCCCCAAGAGCCAGTGTGGCATAGTGGTTTGAATGTTGGACTATGACTCTGAAGACTAGGGTTTGATTTCCTGCTTGGCCATGAAAGCCCTCGGATGACCTTGGGCAAATCACACACACTCTCAGCCTCAGGGGAGGGCAATGGCAAACCTGCTCTGAACAAATCTTGCCAAGAAAACCCCATAATACAGTGGACCCTTGTTATACGCTGGGGTTTGGTTCCAAGATCCCTCGTGTATAACAAAATCCGTGTATGCTCAAGTCCCATTAAATATAATGACATAGCAAAATGGTGTCCCTTATAAAAAATGGAAAATCAAGGTAAATTTATACTTTTTTGGAACATTTTCAAACCGTGTATGCTTGAATCCGTGTATAAAAAATCCGTGTATAAGAAGGGCCGACTGTAGCTTCGCCTTAAGGTCGATATAAGTTGGAAACGACTTGAAGCCACAAAACAGCAACAGCAACAAACCAGTTCCAGTTAATCCAACTGCAGCTTTTGGAGACAACAGATCTGGGATCCACGACCTTGGGGGTGTTCCCACTTGCAATTTACAATGGTTTAAAATACACCAGTATCAGTTAAATCGATTCAAAATAACCCTGGTCTTATCCCGCGTTCCGAATCACTTTTTTTTCTTCGTTCTCATTTACCAATTGATTCGCTTTAAGTGATCCGCTTTCGTTCCTATTCAAATAAAACGGTGTATATATAAACCGGTTTTAGCCTTATTTCATTCCCACTCACCATTTTGGGGCTGTCAATCAAAGCAACGTCATCATAACGTCACTTTTAAATTTCGTGGTTTGTTATAAAAGAGCCAATGAGGAGGCGCTTAAAGTGCCTATGAGTCCTGCAATTATTCGTGGGGAAGGATGGTTGAGGGAGAGAAAACTGCCTCCCCAAAGCACTTCTGCTGCCTTGGAAGAAAGACCCCAGGCTGGGGGAGGCTGCAGGCAAAGCGAATTTCGGGAACCCAAGCTGTTTCCAGAGGAACTATGGGATGGGTTTTGCAGGACATCATCCCCGCTTCATGGCTCCCAAGACAGCCAGGGAGCATCCCTTCAGAGAGCCCAGAGATCAATGGGGGAGGCTGCAGGCAAAGTGAATTTGGGGAGCCCAAGCTGTTTCCAGAGGAACTATGGGATGGGTTTTGCAGGACATCATCCCCGCTTCATGGCTCCCAAGACAGCCCAGGGAGGGAGCACTCTTCCCCAAAGATTCTCTTTCCAGGGTTGGAAAATGGGATCAAGGAGGAGAAGGCAGATTCCGTTTGGGAAAGAGAGATGGAAAGGCTCTATTCCCCCCCCCCCGATTGCTATGCATCCTCCCTCTCCTCCTGTTACAAATGGTGTTAATGATACACACACACACACACACAGGGTTTCCTGTGTCTCTCCAGATGGGAAAGAGAGATGGAAAGGCTCTATTTCCCCAGAGATTGCTGGTGCATCCTCCCTCTCCTCTGTTACAAATGGGCTCTCCCCATACAGAGGGGAGGTTGCAATCCACCGGGGGAAGCCTTTAAGAGTCCTTTGGCAGATGCAGGCACTTGAGCGGCCGGGACTTCAGGCGCTTAAGTGCTGAAGAGATTAAGTGCCTGTAAACCATTAAAATAAAAAATAAAATAAATCCTTATCTCTTATTGAAAAACCACAGCGGACAAAGGGGTGAGGGAAGCAAAGATGGCGACAGCCACGACGGATGGGGACAGAAAGGGCGACTCCCCCAAGCCAGCCCATTGCGCTCCGCTCCTCCCATCCAGCTAACCCGATTTCTGAGGCTGATCGTTCCTATTTAAATAACCCGATTCCTATCTTGGATCAAGGAAAAAATGTAGGTTCGACCCTTCTATTTTTTTAACACGGGTTATACGCCTTTAACACAGATTAAATTAAAATCCGATTGACGATTCGAATTTTAGTGAGAACGATTGCGGGTTGCTCTAGAACTGTTTTAGAGTTAATTCGGTTTCTAATAGGAACGATGTACCTTGGATTCGATTTGTAGCACGGAGTATAAGCCAATGGGAACACCCCCCTTGAATACTCACAGAGGGGCAACCTCCTTTCTTTCCAATGGGGCGTGCCCCCATGGCATGCCACACACCCCATTCAAGCCTATGGGATAAGCACAATCCTCCATTTTCACTGGGGGGTCCGGAATAGATCCCCACAAAAATAGAGGGCCAACTGTACTTCTAAAAGGGAATCCCACAATAATCCAAATAGGGGTGCTGCAGAATATCTTCAGACACTCATCCACTTACTCCCAACATGGCATGTAGTGTCCGGGGAATGGTATGGGAGCTGCTGAGAACTGATGTCCAGCCTCCCCTGGGATTTTCCAGAGATCTACTGGGTGTCTTGAAGGAGGATATTGTCACTGCGTACTTGTCAGTGGAACTTAGCTGAACAATGATTCTCAGCCACCCCACACCTAGCCACTACATGGGCAGTCAGGGGACAGGAAAAAGGTGAGCGTGGGGGGGGGATTTTCTCCCCCATAAAAATGTCTTTGAAAACTGCACTGTTTTGAAGATATTCTCACAGCAGGAAGAAAATTGATTAAATTATTCATTCCCCCCTGCAGGAATAAATAATAATCAGAAGGACATAGCCAGCATACAACCTGAGATGAGGCCAAAGGTGTGGCTCAAAGGCATGGGTTGTATAGAGTGTCTCTAAAGTTAAAGAAAACATCCCTTCCACCCAGGAGCAGCGTTTTCTCTCTCTACCTTCTAAGAAGTTCCAAAAACAGAGAAGCCAAGTGACTACAGAAAAATTCCTCCCCTGCTTCCCACAGTCAGGTGGGAGCATTAGGTTCTCACAAGAAAAGCGACAATCTTGTATCTTCTTATGTACTGGAATGTCATGCCAGGGTGAATAGTTCAGTGCAGCCTAGCATCATCATTACACATAAAATAACACATTGATTCTTGCTTTGGATTGTGCCATAACACCTTCTGCTGATTATAAGTTCTACCACATGCACTACAAAATATGAATAGCTGTATCCTGGAAACAACAAAAAACATCCTTCTATAAAAGAATGAATAAGGAAAAATAAAATGAAAGAAGCTTAAATGGTTTGATGAAGATGAAAGGTAAACCGGACTTCCTTTCTGGATATGTGACAACCAGTATGTTGCAGATAGGAATGTAATTCCAGTGTGTTGTGATGGTTAGAGTGCTAGGCTAAAACTGAGGGGATCCAGCTTCAGCCATGATGTTCACTGGGTGACCTTGGGCCAGTCCTCTCTCTCAGCCTGATTTTCCTCACAGAATTGTTGTGAGGATAACATTGTGAGAATAAGAACTAAGCATACTACCTTGAATGCTTTAGAGGAAAGTCAAGGAGCTAAGTATTAGCCATAGTATAATTTAGAATAAGCCACAGAAAAATCTGCCCCTTCCTCTCCAGTGCTGAGTGAAATGAGTGCAAACTACTTTAGCACTTTGAATTCGGTTTCAGTGATTGAAATAATGACTTTATCACACAGGGAAAATCTAGGGAAAGCAGGGGTTTAAACAGCAATTATCCCAGGCAAAACGCAAATTTGCAATTAAGATTTTCAGACAAAATCGCTCTTAAACAGGTAATAAAGAGGCAATAAACAGCAACAAATCATTCATGGGGAAATCCTGAAAGTAATTTGTTGCTGTTTATTGCCTCGTTATTGCCTCTTTATTGCCTCTTTATTGTCTTTTTATTGTCTTTTTGTTGCCTCGTTAAGAGCTATGTGTGTGAAAATGTTAAGTGTGAATTGCATTTTGCCTGGGATAATCACTACCAATTTTCCCCATGTGATAAAGTCCTAAGGTGATGACAAAGAGAAAAAGTGGGAGGAGGAGAATGAAACTGGGACATTTTAAAAGCAGCTGAAAAAGTGGGGTGGAAGAGGATCAACTGATACTGTCCCCGTCAAATCAGACAGCTGGAGGGTATTGCTGTTAAGAGTTGGGGCTACAACTACAACTCTGCAGAATTCCCCAGCTGCCATGGCTAGTGGCCATTCTAGTGGCCATGCTGGATTCTGGGGAGTTGCCATCCACCAAAAATAACTTTTGCATGCCCTGATTATCAGTTTTACTTGGCATAGCAGCTCTTTTACTCTCTCAAAGGTAATGTGAGAAACAGGACCCGAAATGTATGTAAAGATTTCATTAAATTGTTGTCTTCAAGCACCTAAGTCACTTTTTTAGTTTCTACAAGCTGCTGACTTCTTGGTGCAATTAAGTTGTTGCCTGAAGGGACCCCAGAGCCTTGTATCACAGAGGGAAAAGCCAGATGGCAGCCATGGAGGCACTAGTGGGGGGTGGCCAAAAAGTGGGAAACTGGGAAAGGACTTATCTTGGCTCACATGCCATCATTGCTCGCGCTTTTCTACCTCACACCATCATGGTTTTTTTCCCCAAGATGCCTTGGGGATTCCAGCATATTACCTAGATTTCAGGAAAGATATACAGGAAAGATCCAAAGAGGTGGTTATTGGGCCAATGAACACTCCTAAAATTGCTTTCAGGGAAATGGAAGGTTAGGCAGAGAAGGACTGGGGCACAAGGTACGTGTATGGTGGAAAAGGGCGAGCATGCTCGCGCTTTTCTACCTCACACCATCATGGTTTTTTTCCCCAAGATGCCTTGGGGATTCCAGCATATTACCTAGATTTCAGGAAAGATATACAGGAAAGATCCAAAGAGGTGGTTATTGGGCCAATGAACACTCCTAAAATTGCTTTCAGGGAAATGGAAGGTTAGGCAGAGAAGGACTGGGGCACAAGGTACGTGTATGGTGGAAAAGGGC